>NC_056743.1:285809708-285899708 GCF_019279795.1 Protopterus annectens
TTTCTCACACCTGGAGAGCATTTCTTTCACTTTAGGGCCAAAAAGGGTAGTTCTGTCAAAGGGAGATTAATGAAATTGGACTTAAATGGCTCCACAAAGTCACATAAGCACATCCAGGCATGCCTCCTCATGGAAATGCCTGAATCCACCACTCCAGAGGTCCCTTCCACAATGTTGGAAATTAATTTCATAAACTGATCAATCACAGCATGAAGTTATGGGAAAGAGTAGTGGAAGCTAAGTTAAGAAGGGAGGTGATGATTAGTGATCAGCAGTATGGTTTCATGCCAGGAAAGAGCACTACAGATGTGATGTTTGCTCTGAGAGTGTTGATGGAGAAGTACAGAGAAGGTCAGAAGGAGTTGCATTGTGTCTTTGTGCATTTAGAGAAAGCATATGACAGGGTGCCTAGAGAGGAGTTGTGGTATTGTATGAGGAAGTCGGGAGTGTCAGAGAAGTATGTAACAGTGATACAGGATATGTACGAGGGTAGTGTGACAGCGATGAGGTCTGCGGTGGGAGTGACGGATGCGTTTAAGGTGGAGGTGGGATTACATCAAGGATCAGCTCTGAGCCCTTTCTTATTTGCAATGGTGATAAACAGGTTGTCAGACGAGATCAGACAGAAGTCCCCGTGGACTAGGATGTTTGCAGATGACATTGTGATCTGTAGGTGAGAGTAGGGAACAGGTGGAGGAGACCCTGGAGAGGTGGAGATATGCTCTAGAGAGAAGAGGAATGAAGGTCAGCAGGACTAAGACAGAATATATGTGTGTGAATGAGAGGGAGGACAGAGGAATGGTGAGGATGCAGGGAGTAGAGGTGGCGAAGGTGAATGAGTTTAAATACTTGGGATCAACAGTTCACAGTAATGGTGAGTGTGGAAGAGAGGTGAAGAAGAGAGTACAGGCAGGATGGAGTCGGTGGAGAAGAGTGTCAGGAGTGATTTGTGACAGACAAGTACCAGTAAGAGTGAAAGGGAAGGTCTACAAGAGGGTAGTGAGACCAGCTATGTTATACGGGTTGGAGACAGTGGCATTGACAAAAAGGCAGGAGTCAGAGCTTGACGTGGCAGAGTTGAAGATGTTAAGATTTGCACTGGGTGTGACGAGGATGGACACGATTAGGAATAAGTATATTAGAGGGTCAGCCCAGGTTGCAAGGTTTGGAGACAAAGCCAGAGAGGCAAGATTACGATGGTTTGGACATGTGCTGAGGAGGGATGCAGAGTATATTGGGAAAAAGATGCTAAGGATGAAGCTGCCAGGTAACAGGAAAAGAGGAAGGCCTAAGATAAGGTTTATGGATGTGGTGAGAGAGGACATGCAGGCGGTTGGTGTGACAGAGCAAGATGCAGAGGACAGGAAGAAATGGAAACAGATGATCTGCTGTGGCGACCCCTAACAGGAGCAGCCAAAAGAAGAAAAAGAAGAAGCTACTGGAAATAGCCTGCAGGGTTGCCAAATGAGAAGTTAGGAAATCCTTAACTTCTGCAGATATGCTTCCTGGTCAAATTTCTCTGAAGTCTCACAAAATGTGCCAGATTGTTCAGCGATCATAAAGAAAAGGTCACTGAAGCAAAGACATGCTTCTCCAGTCTGTTCATCGCCTGCTACTCCCTGTTGGGGGGATGGACAGTGGAATTATCATTGGCTAGTTGCTTTTTTTAATTTCTCCAAATCTTTTCGGTTTCTAATACAGTGACGGGAATGGACCCCATTCCTAAGTCAAAGCACAATTAAAGTTCATGAAATTAGTATTGTTTCAATCTTTGATGTCAGCCAGAAGTGCTCTTCGCAGCACCCACAGTGTGACCAGTAATGACTCCTTCTGCAATTCATATGGGGTTACATGTATTGGTAACATACCTAAATATGACTGTAGATTCTTTTTTATAAGACCCGTTGCTCCAACTACTATTGGAACAATCTTGGTATCTTTCTTCCACATTGCTCTAATTTCTGACGGCAAATCCTGATATTTTATGACTTTGTGTATCTCTGTTTGCAAGACACTGTAGTCACTGCGTGTGGTGATTTCAGTGATCAACGCTACTTCTGTCTTTGTTTCTTGGACCACAACATCTGGTTTTCTAGCATCTATCTTTTGAACTGCTGGTAATGGGTGATCCCATGTGATGTAGACCATCATTTTTAATTATGTTTTCTGGCTCATGTTTCCAGTGTTTTTCAGCTACTTCAGTAACATAATGTTTGCACAATCCCCAGTGCAACAGTCTTGCCACATTATTATGCCTTTCAGTATACAGTCCTTCTGCCATTAGTATGTCACAACTAGCAACAAGGTGTGCAACTGCTTCCAATTCTGTTTTACAAAACCTACATTTATCTGTTTCTCCCGCATGTTCAATGGACTTTGTAAACCAACGTGTACAGAGCCCATTATCTTGTGCCACCAATATTAACATTTCATCTCTTGGTTTAAATTTGCTACTCCTTAACCATTCCTGTGTTCATTGCTGATCAACATGAGGTTCTTTCAGAAGTTTTCTCTACTTGCAACTATATTTACGCATTTTCCACATTTCTTGCATTCTCATCTGGTCCTTCACCTTATATTCTTTCTTTTGTTTTTTGCATTTTCAGTTGCTGCCTGATTTTTATCTGCTTGTGGTTATATTCCCATTCCTGCTTGATGTTGATATGCTTCTGCCAGTTTAAGCAGGGAAGTCATCTTAGATTTATTCTCCTCATGTTTCAAAACTTTCACTACATTTGGGTCTTGTGAGATCAGCAGATATGTGTGGAGTCCCACTACTGTAGATCTATACATATAATCAGTTTCAAGGAGGCCCATCCCTCCTTCAGAATAGGGAATATATAATCGTAGCAATCTGAAGGCTAAGCTCTCTCAACCCAAGGCTAGATCAGATAGTCAAGAGGAGAAGGGAAATACTTGAATCCCACTACCAGTCACACATAGACCCATTAAACCAGCACTGGCAAAAAACACACAAAAATACACGAAAACATACTCGGAGGCTCTAAATAAAAATCTGCAAAAGCAACAGAGACCTCCAAAGCAGACATCCAAGCAACCTCCACCCCCAACACAAACCATGAAACACATACTTCACAAAACCAGTGTGCCACGAAATCACAGCCCTTAAGGCAAAATAACATACCCAATACACTAGTAATAGGTGACTATATAGTCAGGCACAATGACATCCCACTCACTAGGCTGAATACGGAGAAGGCTACTGTTAGCTGCCTGTCGGATGCCAGGATCTGCCACATAACACAAGCACTCAGGTCACTCCAGAACAAGTACAAATGCGACTCTGTCATTGTCCATGTTGGTGTAAATGACCTGAGCCATACCTCCCTGGACTGCATGAAGAGAGACATGGAAGAGCTCTCTGATCATGTAGCCCAAGCCGGTATGACCCTGAGTACCATCCTGCACTCATCAAGAATGATACCACGGTATAAAGAAAAAATTATCAATTTCAACAACTGGCTAAGTTTCTGGTGTCATTCAAAGGGGATCCAGTGTCTGTCTGCCTGGGATGACATACTCGACAAGCCACGCTGCTTTGTTAGAGATGGCTTGCACATGTCACCCTTAGACTTTTGAATACTGGCTAAGGCTCTTCCACCCCATAGTGTCTTTTTTAGGCAAGGCTCAAAAGACAAACCCTCTGCCGTAAATAACACAAGTAACAAAAAACTGAGGGTAATGCTACTCACTGCCAGAAGTCTAAACCTCAAAATGCAGGCACTCCTCAGTATGGAGAAAATCGATATATGTGCAGTAACAGAAACCTGGTTTAAGGCTCCAGAGAGCACCCCAGCACTACCAGGCTACAACTCATACCATACATTTTGGCCACAGAACCCAGACTGAAATACAAAAGGCGGGGACATATCCATATTCATCAAGGATACCCACACCTCCAGGTTAGTGGCACAGCACGATGCTTCAGAGATCATCCACGTGCAACTAACAATGGGCAAAACTGAAATTCAAGTTGTAGCTTGCTACAGATCACCCACCATGTCCCAGGACCCCCATTCCGCATTTCTGGAAACACTGGGAAACATAATGGTCCTACCAAACACCCTAATATTGGGTGATTTCAATTACCCAAACATTAACTGGGAGAACTACTCAAGTACTAACTCCCTTGCCCAACATTTCCTAGAATTTACAAACTCAAATGCCCTGGATCAGCTGGTCAGCACTCCCACCAGAGGTGACAACATATTGGACCTGGTCATCACCAACATGGGCGACCAGTGTTCCACACTGGAGGTCAACCCCTCGCTGGTTAGATCTGACCATAAACAAATCACTCTGGATATCCACATTCCGCCCCCACCCCCGGACAAGGAAACCACCATGAGAAACATTTCAAAAGCAAACTTCACGTTAGACTGAGGTGGAAAGTTTCAAAGCCCCCATGCTAAAGGATAACACTGTCCAAGCTGCAAAATCCTTTACTAATGCATTCTACGGGCACCTACAAGAATTCATGGATCGTGCTATCCCAAGCAAAACCAAGACTCACTCCTCCAAGAAAAGGAAACCAGTCTGGTGGACCCCTGCCATAAACAAGCTATACAATAGAAGGAGGAAACTAGTACAGAAAAGAGTAAAATCCCAGGAAGGGAAGACATCCCTGATCAGTATCAGCAAGAAACTACAATTCCTCATAAAATCATCCAAGGCGAGCTTCGAAAGAAAAATTGCCAAGGACTCCAAAGATAACCACAAGACATTCTTTAGCTATGTCAAGAATCTAAGTGGCAATGCTCAGATCTGCTCGGAGTTAGTATAGAACGGCACAAAATACACTGAACCGACCGATATTGCCAACATCCTGGCAGATTCAGTGTAAACTTCACCCCCCTCACGCCCAAAAGGGCCCATAACCATACCAGAAGAATGTAGAGCCCCTGAAATCACAGGCACTCAGGTTAAAACAGACCTCTCCAAAGCCAAAACCACAGCAACAATGGGACTGGACGGTGTCCCAGGCTGCGTCCTACACAAGCCCAAAGACGAATTAACCCCTCCTTAAACACACTGTTCAAACTCAGCCTCTCCACAGACTACGTACCCATAGAGTGGCGCACAGCAACGGTTATTCCGCTCCACAAAGGTGGAGCCACAACAGACTCTGGGAACTATTGCCCTAAAAGCCTGACTAGCTTGGTCTGCAAGGCTATGGAGCACATCATCATGGAACTCATTAACAGAGACATTGGGAACCTTCAAACACTGGACCCTACCCAGTTCGGCTTTGTTAAGGGCAGATCATGCCTCCTAAACCTGGTGGACTTCTTTGAGACAGTTAACAAGGCTATAAATGAGGGAAAGGTGGTACACACAGCCTACCTAGACCTCGCAATGGCCTTTGACACCATTCCCCATTCTGGTATTATAGACAAGCTCACCAACCTAAACATAAACCCCTACACGTCACAAGATAGGTTGCCAACTGGCTCAGAGACAGAACCCACATGATGAGAGTTGTGGGAGCTAGGTCCGACTCTAAACCAGTTACAAGTGTCATTACCCAGGGCTCAGTCTTAGGACCCCTCCAGTCTGGCATATACTTCTCAGAGGTACAGGCAAGCACAGGAAGTCTATGGCTGACCAAGTTCACAGACAACTGCAAACTAGGGGCTATAACTGACTCTCTGGCTGACACAGACATCCTCCAAAAGGGTCCCACTGAGACGGATACATGGTGTCAAAATCATGGCCTTAAGCTAAATGCCAAAAAGTGTAAAGTCATCCCCTTCTGAAAAAAAAAAGTACCCACAAACTACCACAAAGTTGGTAGTCCCCTAAATAAAGAAGTCTTAAGGGTTCTGGGGACCCAAGTAGATAGTAATCTCTCCTTTGATAATTACGTTGCCAAAGTGGTTAGAAAATCCTTCTATGTGGCCCACCTAATCACAAAAGGGTTCGCATCCAGATCAAAAGAGGTCATTGTGCTCCTCTACTCATCACTCATCAGACCCATCATAGAGTACAATGCCCCATTTGGGATGTACCTTACAAGACACCTGCAACAGCTGGAAAGACCACAGAAGTACCTCACCAAGAGGATCACTGGCCTCAAACAGATGCCCTATGCAGCTCAACTGAAGAAACTCCAGCTCTACTCGGTTGCATACCTCCTACTAAGAGGTGATCTCTGCCTGACATAAAAGGCCATGTCCAATCCAGAACTGATGGACATACTCCACCTAAAGAAAACCATATCCCCTCGAGCCACACGCTCTAGGGATCTAAACCTCACCACAACAATAAATAGGACATGCTGGAGGGATAGATTCCTGTCCCAGAGACTTCCCATGCTTTGGAACAAGATTCCAATCTACATTAGGCAGAGCTCCTCGCTAACACTCTTCAAGAGAAACCTTGATGAGTGGATGGGAAACAAGTTTACGTCGGGGATCACTTCAGTGGCTCTGCTGGACACAGGCACAGGGAATTAATCTAAGGGGGTAGCAAAAGCAAACACATTCTGGCTAGGCTTATAAATGCCTCTGGGCAGATAGCCTAGTACCTACCTATGAACCTATGGTATACATTGAATTTATAAATCATTTGGTGAGCCTGAACCTTCTTGTTTTCCTATCTAATCTATCCAACAGATTTGAGGACAGTCAGTCACTCCAAAACTGTAAGTTAGGACAGAAAGAACAAATTGTTTTACAGCTTGGATTTTGTTCCTAGATGTCAAAGCTGTCTTCAGGAGTAATTTAAGTCTTCTAAAGTATTCCTTACTAAGTTTTATTCATATTTGTTCATGTTTTATTGTTGATCCTTCATTAATTCCCAAATATTTATACACTTCCTCTTGCTCAAATTCTTTTACATCACATTCTTGTCCCACACTGATGTTTTCTTGGTGTTGCAGTTTTCCTGCTTTAAAGGTTTTGCACATTTATCAAGACGAAATGATATTCTTATATCATCTGAAAAAGTTTAACAACTTGCAGTTGGTGCTTTCAGTTCCTCATCTGATGAGCTATACAGTTTTAAAAACATCCTGGTTCCTTCTTTGTGTCCGCCACAATGATCATGGCATCAAGTGGAACCCCTTTTCCCCAAAAAGTACAGTTGTGTACACTTACCATAAATGTAGATGTTCAAGTGTATTCACTGCTGCAGTCATTACATTTGGGTTATCTGCTTGCAGGTAGCCCTCAGTCAGCCTGATTAACAAAGTCTTGGGTCCTGCGTCGGTTGCTGTCCCTTCTTCCATGACGTCGGGGGTATAAAACATGCAGCCGACGCCATTACATCAGTTTTTCTTGCCCTAGATGTCAGGTGCCCTCCTAATGGGAAGCAATTAAATATAGAAGTACAAAGATATACCTCCAACTAAAAAGCAAATACACCAAAAATGATTTTAAGCATAGTAAAGGAAAGTAGAGGTATAGCCAAAAGAAGTTAGGGGGCTGGAGGGAGGGTAACCAGGACTGCAACAGTGAATACACTTGAACATCTACATTTATGGTAAGTGTACACAACTGTACTATGTTCTTCGTGTTTCACTGTTGCAGTCATTACATTTGAGTAGATTCCCAAAGCTATGGTTGGGAGGAGGAATTTAGATAGGGCCAGCTATAAGGCCTTGCAAGACTGCAGTGGCAAAGCCAGCTCTGGATTTAGAGAAAATTGGCAAATGATACTGCTTGGTGAAAGTATGTACAAAACTCCAGGTAGCAGCTTCTAGGATGTCCCAGGTAGGGACACCTCTGAGAAAGGCTATAGAGGTAGATGCAGCCCTGGTGGAGTGAGGTCTGATCCCCTGGGGGATAGGTTTTCCATGGTGCTTATAGCAGAAATGAATGCAATGGCTTATCCATTTAGAAATGGTTTGCTTTGAAATAGCCTTCCCCTCTGCATCTGCAGCAAATGCCACCAGCAGTTGTTCAGATTTCCTTTGAGGTTTAGTCCTGTCCAAGTAGAATCTAAGTTGTCTGTGCACAACCAAGGAATGCAGTATCCATTCCCCTTTATTCTGTGGATTGGGAAAGAAGGTTGGAAAATGAATGGACTGATTAAGAGCCACACTGGATACCACCTTGGGCATGAAGGATGGGTTGGTTCTGAGAGACACCCTGTCCGCATGAAAGATGATGAAAGGCTCCACTGCCATGTACCACATAACAGTGGTGTTGTCCGTCTTTACCATTAGTTGTCCTGGAAGAATGTGGTCCTTGAAGGCTGTCAGAGCATTCTGTACAGCTAACATTTCTTTTTGATTGATATGCAGGTGCATTTGACTTGGGTTCCATTTGCCCTGAATACACTTCCCTGCTAGGTGAGCCCCTCCCCTCCATGCATAGTCTGATGTGTCTGTTGTTAGGGTTTGGGCAGCAGGGGGGGTGTGAAAGGTAGTCCCTTATTTTGGTGGCAGGCCTCTGCCCAAAGGAACTCTAGGCATAGGCAAGGTATGATAGGAATCATTGTTTCTAGGTCTTGAGAATGTTGACACCATAGGATTTTTAGATACCACTGTAGCTTCCTCATATGCAGTCTTGCATATGGAATTAGAAGAATGCAGGAGGCCATGAACCCCAAGGCTTGCAGTATTTGTCTTGCAGATAGCAGGATTTTTGTGGCCACTTGTTTGAAATAGGTTGTCAAATGAATTTGTTTCTCTGGCGTGAGGTAAGCCATCTGGGAAGCTGTATTCAAACTTGCTCCCAGGAATATAATTTGTTGACAGGGTACCAGGTGTGATTTCTTTTCGTTTATGGTGTACCCCAGACAAGTTAGAACCCTTTTTACAAAGGCCAGATGATTCAAATGTATGTCCTGGCTTTCTGCCTGAATTAGACAATTGTCTATGTATGGGTATATTTGAATATTTCTTTACCTGCAAAATGCAATAACTGGAGCTAGGCACTTTGTGAATACCCTGAGCGCAGTAGATAAGCCAAAGGGCAGTGCAGAGAACTGATAGTGTGTGTAGCCTGCTTTGAAACATAGGTATCTTCTGCAAGATTCCCTGATTGGGATGTGCACGTATGCTTCTTTTAAATCTAGTGTTGCCAACCAGGCATCTTTGCCTAGTACAGGAAGTAATTGGTGAAGAGTCAGCATCTTGAATTTTGGAATCTCCAAACAGGTGTTTAGAGTAGACAGGTCCAGGATAGGACACCATGAATTGTCTTTTCTGGGCACCAGGAAAAGTCTTGAGTAGAAATCTTGTCTCTTTTCCTCTTCTGGTACCAACTGAATAACCCCCATGCTTAAGAGAGAAAGTACTTGTTTTGGGGCCTCTGCCCACTGATGTGGGGGTAGGTCCGGCCACCTGCTTGGTGTTGGCAACATATGGAAGTGAAATCTGTATCCCTGGGACACTATATTTAAAACCCATTTGTCTTGGGTAATGAGCTCCCAATTCTTTGCATGAAGAGCAATCTTTCCCCCCAAAGGGGCAGTCAGTTGATAAGTGCATGGAAATTTTAAAGGGAAGTCACTGAGACAGTTTACCATAGGGGGGAGTCTTATTATTCCCAGATTTGGAAGCGGAGGCCCCCACTGCTTAGTTCTGTGTGTCCCCTGGGACTGAAACCTAGGGTTTTTGCTGTGTCTAGGTTTGGCTTGAGAAGACCTGGAAGGGGCTGGAAAGGACCAATTCTTAGAGGGTCAGTGCCTACTAAATCTAGGAGGCTGAACTTGTAAAAAATCTTTAACAGTTTGCATTGATTTAGCTATATATTCCATCTTTTTAAGAACTTCCTCAGCCTTGTTACCAAACAGGCGATCCTGATTTAAAGGAGCATCCAACAATTTAGCTTTAACATGATCAGGCAAATATTGCTCCTTAAGCCAAGCATGCCTTCTGAGCACAGACCCAGTAACAGCAGCCCTGCAAGAGGCCTTTAATGAATCAAAACCACATTGCAAAGTATGTTTTCCAACTTGTTCAGCAGAATGCATTGACTCCTGTAATTCTTTATTTTCCACACAGTCAGAAATCAACACCATTTTCTGTTTAAGCAGTCCAATAACATGTTGCTGATACTTTAACATATGAAACTGGCAGTTTAAAGCCCTAATGGCCAAGGTTGCAGAAGTGTAAACCTTCTTCCCATCTATCCAACGCACTGGAGTCTCTATCAGAAGGGGTAGGGTTTTTTAGCAGTAGAAGCCTTAATGCCCTTGGGCCCCTGTGAAATAGTCTCTGGATCTGCAATAGGATTTATTAAAAGGAACTTGTGGGACTCAGGGACCCTGTAGTATCAGTCAGGTTTTCTGGGAGCAGGAGGTAGGGAATCCAGGGCCAAACTAGACTCCAAAAAAGCATCATCAATGATGTCTAGTATAGGAGGAATAGCTAAAGGCCTATGCTGAGGGAGGAGAAGGAAATCCATAAGCCTCTTTTTTTGAATCAGAAAAATCCTGGCTTTCCCAATGGAAATGTTCCCTTAAAGTAAGTAAGGTTTCCTCAGGAGGGGAAGCAGAGGGAATGGAGTCCTTTGCATCAAAATCTTCATAAGTAGATAAGGGCAAATCCAGATCATCAGAAGAATCAGAAAAAAACAGAATCCTGGTCAGAAGATTCATAATCAACTTCAGTCCCAGGCCTCATAGAAGCAGGGGGGGGGGGGTTGGCTACCCCTGATTAAAGTTATTAGATCTTCAGCCATTCTTATAATTTATTTTTTAGGCATAGAGGCCTAAGCATGTGGCCTGGCATCGTTTTTTTAGGCAGGGATCGAGATTTAGGCCTAAGTAAAGGAGGAGGCGTCAGTTTAATATGCAAGTCTGTAGGCCTGAATACACCCTCAAAAGCCAGTGCCTGCACAGCGGCTCCGGACCCATCAAAGGTAGAAACATCCACGGGTTCCATAGCTGAAGCATTTCGCGGCATACCAGACTCCGAATGGGTCTCAGTAGAGGCCTGTGAATCAGAAGTAGTGGGTATCAGGGGTTGCGAAAGTGCCTCACTGAGTACTGGTGAACTGGCGACTGGATTAGGAGAAGCATCGTCGGCAGTTTTGGACCTCTGCGGCCTGTCTCTGTCTTTATCTTTGCGTTTTTTCAGAATCCCGGTAGTTGGATAGCTAACCGATGACATTTGTGGATAATTAAACCGAGAACCAAAATATTTAGAGGCGAAAATATACCGACTACGGATAGTGTGCTGATTAAATAAAGCACAAAACCAACAGCAAGGTACGTCATTGACAGAGCCTAGGCAAGGAATACAGTACGAATGAAAATCTTTATGAGGTATTTGTTTCCACAAGTAATGCAGTTATTAACTTTTACTGACATTGGTAAGGAGCAAGAAAAAGTTTCCCCAATGGGGTATTTAGCTTTAGTTGAAGACTTCGGTTCTGAAACTCTAAAACTAAAATTTCAGGAGTCGGCCGACCGGCACTTGCGAACTGCTTCTGCTTCAGGCACCGCATGGCAAGAAAGACTGATGTAATGGCGTCGGCTGCATGTTTTATACCCTTGATGACCTGACGTCATGGAAGAAGGGACAGCAACAGACGCAGGACCCAATATTTTGTTAATCAGGCTGACTGAGGGCTACCTGCAAGCAGATAACCCAAATGTAATGACTGCAACAGTGAAACACGAAGAACATCTGTATGTTCGCAGGTGGTGCTGTTATCCTGTCTGGTCTCTGAGATATTGGCTCTATGGAGTCAGGCTCCTTCCATGCCCGCTTAGAGATCATGTCTACAAGCTCAATCAGTGGGCAGAGTCACCCAGAAAGTAGAGGGTCCTGTACAGAAAGCCTCTAAGACAAGGGATTGTTCTAGTGTAGGGTTGGAGGATGTCTTGCCACCTCTCTGTTTCAGATCTCTTGTATGTCCCCAAAGGGGACATCTTCAGGAGGCGACCATGAGGACCCTTCACCCTCATTGAAATGTGTGCCTTTGGTGCCGGATTCCACTTTCACGTCCTTTTCCTGGGTACTTCCTCAGTGGGATGATCTGTTGAAGTCTTGGAAGAGGAAATCACAATTCCCAGAGATGAGGTTTCGGCATAGGATGTCCCCTTGCAGAGAGTAGTTGAGGCTCCAGATGCTGGGGCATCATAGAATGGGTAGGATACGAGTTGAAAGGCTCCGTCAGTGCTGTCTAGGCAGTGAACACTCTCTTTGCAGCCTCAAAGATAGAGCTCAAAGGACCCAGACAGAGACTGTGATCCAACAAACAGGGTTTCTGAATAGTCAGTGCTGTATAGGCGGCGAACACACTCTTTGCAGCCTCAAAGGTAGAGCTCAAAGGACCCAGACAGAGACTCTGATCCGACAAACAGGATTTCTGAATCGTCACTTCTCTCCAATCCATTGGCACCATCCCTGAGAAGGAAGCCAGAGCTGAACTGTCCAGTGTTGAGGTACCGAGGAACAGAGATGGCTCCAAAAACTTTGGAGTCGAATGCTGCACCCCGGACCCAGCAGGCAGGCTTCGGCTGTGAGAGCTCTCCTAATCCAAAAAGATAGAAGGTCCCAGAGATGATGTCAGATCCAATGAAATGGAGATCCTCAGATCTGAGACTGACAGATCCGGATGACTGGGATCCTGTAACTCTAAGACAAGAGATGGGAGTTAGAGGAGCACCTTGCAAGGGGGATGTGGTGGAAGCTCGGACTACCTGACCCAGAGGAGTAGGCAACGAGGGAAGATCAATCTGCCCCTCAGCCAAGAGAATCTTCCTCACCACTCTCTCCACATCTTCTTCTGTAAGACTTCTAGAAGAATGAGCAGAATAAATGGAAAGGAATGCTAGTCTCTGAAGAAAAGGAGATGGAAGCCTGTCTGTTACTGGATCAACCAAAGGAGAGTATCTAGTGCAAGGTCAATACACAATCTCCAAAGGCTGCGTCTCATCCGGTGGTTGTGTCTGATGCATCTATGATAGAGCGGGAGCCATGGAAATTGCATTTGAGGTCATAGGATCTCAAGCCACAGTCGGATCTGAGAGTTTTTGTCTTTTTCTGTTCCGGGGTTGAGGCTGGAAGTTTAGCAGTCTGTTTTCTTGAGGAGTCAGAGGAGGACTTTGACAATGTGGAGGGCTTCAACTTTGGAGACTGGGATATGGCTTCTCCAAAGGAAGAAGAAAGGAGACCTCTAAATATTTGTTTTTATGTTCTGTTAATACTCGTGGATTGAATCGATGAGAAATCGAGCAATCCTCATGTAGGTGTAATGGACCCAGGCAATATACGCAAAGGGAGTGTGTGTCAGAGATAGGCAACAGGAGATAGGTCCACATTTGGAACATTTTTTTGAATCCTGCAGGCCTGTCACTCATTGTTTCTACAACGACTAAAGAAACCAAGACTTAAAGTAAGAATAAGAAGACAATAGTAAGTAACTTTTTTTTCTTTTTAACAGGCTAAAGAAGGAAGGAGAAGGAATACCAGCAATGGTAACCAGAACTACCACCAGGTCATAAGGAAAAGGGAGAGTGAAGAAAAGTAAATGAAATGACTATAACCCTTAAGTTCAACAGAGAAGAAGGAGAAGCAAGGGGATACCAACAATGGTATGTCAAAAATACAACAAAGTCATATGGGCAAGGGAGAAAAACAGAAAAATGAAGCTTGACAGTACAAGCAGTAAAAAGAGTAAAGGTTAAAAGGGAATCACGTAAACTATGGAGAAAATACTGTGATGGAAGAGTTTTAAGAAGAAAACGATCGAGAGAGACTTATAGACCACATCTGTTAGCTAGAAGTGGCTAACAATATCTGAGGTATTTAGCAAGATGCACTACGGGTAAAGGAGAAGCTAGAGAGATAGTACAGTTGTGTACACATAAATGTACATGTTCGAGTGCATTCACTGTTGCAGTCATTACATTTGGGTTATCTGCTTGCAGGTAGCCCTTAGTTGGCCTGATTAACAAAGTCTTGGGTCCTGCGTTGGTTGCTGTCCCTTCTTCCATGAAATCAGGTCGTCATGGGAATAAACCATGCAGCAGACGCCATTACATCAGTTTTTCTTGCCCCAGATGTCAGGTGCCCCCTTAATGGGAAGCAATTAAATATAAAAGCACAAATATATACCTCCAACTAAAAATCAAATACACCAAAAAGGCTTTTAAGTATAGTAAAGGAAAGTAGAAGTATAGCCAAAATAAGTTAGGGGGCTGGAGGGAGGGTAACCAGAACTGCAACAGTGAATACACTCAAACATCTACATTTACGATAAGTGTACACAACTGTACTATGTTCTTTGTGTTTCACTGCTGCAGTCATTACATTTGGGTAGATTCCCAAAGATATGGTTGGGAGGAGGAATTTAGATAGCATTAGGGCCAGTTATAAGGCCCTGGAAGACTGCAGTGGCAAAGCCAGCTCTGGATTTAGAGAAAATTGGCAAATGATAATGCTTGGTGAAAGTATGCACAGAACTCCAGGTAGCATCTTCTAGGATGTCCCTGGTAGGGACGCCTCTGAGAAAGGCTGTAGAGGTGGATGCAGCCCTGGTGGAGTGAGGTCTGATCCTCTGGGGATAGGTTTTCCATGGTGCTTATAGCAGAAATGAATGCAATGGCCTATCCATTTAAAAATGGTTTGCTTTGAAATAGCCTTCCCCTCTGCCCCTGCAGCAAATGCCACTAGTAGTAGTTCAGATTTCCTTTGAGGTTTAGTCCTGTCCAAGTAGAATCTAAGCTGTCTGTGTACATCTAAGGAATGCAGTATCCATTCCCCTTTATTCTGTGGGTTGAGAAAGAAGGTTGGCAAATGAAAGGACTGATTAAGAGCCACACTGGATACTACCTTGGGCATGAAGAATGGATTGGTTCAGAGGGACACCCTGTCCGCATGAAAGATAATGAAAGACACCACTGCCATAAGGGCCTGTAATTCAGATACCCTTCTAGCGGAGGTGATTGCTAAAAAGAAAGCTGTTTTCCAAGAAAGAAATTTTAAGTCTGCAGTAGCAGCTGGCTCGAAAGGAGGTAGAGTGAGTTTCTCCAAGACAAAATTAAGGTCCCAGGCTGTGGTTGGAGCTCTCCTGGGTGGTCTCAAATTTTTGGCCCCTATGAGGAACTGCTTGAGCAGTGGATGAGAGAAGAGGGGAGGTTCTGTGTTATAATGAGCTGAAATGGCTGAGATGTGGATTTTAATGGAGGAAAAAGACAGGCCCTTGTGAAGCATCTCAGTTAAGTATTGTAAAATCTGAGGTAAATTGGGCGTTGCTGTGCTCATCCCTTGAGACTGGTTCTAGGCACAGAATCTTTTCCATTTTTCAGCATAAGATTTTCTAGTACTAGGCCTCCTTGCCTCTAAAATGATAGCCATCACAGGTTTGCTGAGGGACGGTAAAGGAGAGATTAAGTAATTAGCCAGGCTGCAAGGTTCAGTGTTAGAAGCTGAGGGTGCAGAATCTGGTTCTCCTGTTGAGACAGCAGGGGAAGGAGTCTGAGGCAGGTGCCATGGAGATAACCATGACACACTGCACAGGATGGGGTATCAGTGTTGGTGCAGCCAGTCTGGAGCAATCAAAATCATCCTTGGTTTGTCCTGTTTGATTTTTAGTAGTACTTTGGAGAGCAGAGGCAGAGGGGGGGTAGGCATAGACTGATAGGTTTTTCCAGCTGAAGGACAGAGCATCCACTTTCCAGGCTTGTTTGTGGGGGGTCCTTGTGCAAAATTTGTCCAATTGGTAGTTTTGGAGAGAGGCAAACAGGTCTATATCTGGACTCCCCCATTTGCTTGTCAACATGTTGAAAATCCTTGGTTCCAGTTTCCACTCGTGTGGTTTCTGCTTAGTCCGTCTGCTAGTGTATTTAATTTTCCTGGCAGGAATTGAGATTGTAGGTGCACTTGGTAGCTCAAGGCTGTGTTCCACAATGCCATGGCTAGTCTGCACAGGGGGGTAAGAATGTGTACCCCCCTGCTTGTTTATGTACCACATAACAGTGGTGTTGTCCGTCTTTACCATTAGTTGTCCTGGAAGAATGTGGTCCTTGAAGGCTGTCAGAGCATTAGGTACAGCTAACATTTCTTTTTGATTGATATGTAGGTGCATTTGACTTGGGTTCCATTTGCTCTGAATGCACTTCCCTGTCAGGTGAGCCCCCCATGCACAGTCTGATGTGTCTGTTGTTAGGGTTTGGGCAGCAGGGGGTAGTGTGAAAGGTAGTCCTTTGTTTTGGTGGCAGGCCTCTGCCCACCAAAGGAACTCTAGGCGTAGGCAAGGTACGATAGGAATCATTGTTTCCAGGTCTTGAGAATGTTGACACCATAGGCTTTTTAGATACCACTGTAGTTTTCTCATATGCAGTCTTGCATATGGAATTAGAAGAATGCAGGAGGCTATGAACCCCAAGGCTTGCAGTTTTTGTCTTGCAGATAGCAGGGTTTTTCTGGCCACTTGTTTGAAGTAGTTTGTCAAATTAATGTGTTTCTCTGGTAAGAGGTAAGCCATCTGGGAAGTTGTATTCAAGCTTGCTCCCAGGAATATAATTTGTTGACAGGGTACCAGGTGTGACTTCTTTTCATTTATGGTGAACCCCAGACAAGTTAGAAACCTTTGTACAAAGGCCAGAGGATTCAAATGTATGTCCTGGTTTTCTGCCCGAATTAAACAATCGTCCAGGTATGGGTATATTTCAATATTTCTTTACCTGCAAAATGCAATAACTGGAGCTAGGCACTTTGTGAATACCCTGGGCGCAGTAGATAAGCCAAAGGGCAGTGCAGAGAACTGATAGTGTGTGTAGCCTGCTTTGAAGCATAGGTATCTTCTGCAAGATTCCCCGATTGGGATGTGCAGATATGCTTCTTTTACATCTAGTGTTGCCAACCAAGCATCTTTGCCTAGCATAGGAAGTAATTGGTGAAGAGTCAGCATCTTGAACTTTGGAATCTCCAAATAGGTGGTTTAGAGTAGACAGGTCCAGGATAGGATGCCATGAATTGTCTTTTCTGGGTACCAGGAAAAGTCTTGAATAGAAACCTTGTCCCTTTTCCTCTTCTGGTACCAGTTGAATACCCCCCATGCTTAAGAGAGAAAGTACTTGTTTTTGGGCCTCTGCCCACTGATTTGGGGGTAGGTCCGGCCACCCGCTTGGAGTTGGCAACGTGAATTCTTTGCATGAAGAGCAATCTTTCCCCCCAAAGGGGCAGTCAGTTGATAAGTGCTTGGAAATTTTAAAAGGAAGTCATTGAGACAGTTTACCATGGGGGGAAGTCTTATTATTCCCAGATTTGGAAGTGGAGGCCCCCCCCTGCTTAGTTCTGTGTGTCCCCTGGGACTGAAACCTAGGGTTTTTGCTGTGTCTACATTTGGCTTGAGTAGACCTAGAAGGGGCTGGAAAGGACCAATTCTTAGAGGGCCAGTGCCTACTAAATCTGGGAGGCTGAACTTGTAAAAAATCTTTAAAAGTTTGCATAGATTTATCTATATCTTCCATCTTTTTAAGAACTTCCTCAGCCTTGTTGCCAAACAGGCAGTCCTGATTTAAAGCAGCATCCAACAATTTAGCTTTAACATGATCAGGCAAAGATTGCTCCTTGAGCCAAGCATGCCTTCTGAGCACAGACCCAGTAACAGCAGCCCTGCAAGAGGCCTCTAATGAATCAAAACCACATTGCAAAGTATGTTTTCCAACTTGTTCAGCAGAATGCATTCTTCTTCTTTCAGCTTTTCCCGGTTAGGGGTCACCACAGCGGATCAATCTGTCCGCTCAGGATTGGCAGGCAGTGGAGTTTTATGGCATCGAGTTGCCAGCCTGGTGCCCAACCTTCCACAGAAGGCACACACACGCACACACTCACACCTAGGGCCAACTTTAGAGTGTCTAATCCACCTACTGCATGTCTTTGGGATGTGGCAGGAAACCGGAGCACCCGGAGGAAACCCACGTGACCACAGGGAGGACATGTAGACTCCACACAGAAGGCACCCCATCCGAGAATCGAACTGGAGAACCTCTTGCTGTGAGGCGGCAACGCTAACCGCTGCACCACTGTGGCAGCAGAATGCATTAAATCCTGTAATTCTTTATTTTCCACACAGTAAGGAATCAACATAATTTTATGTTTAAGCAGTCCAATAACATGTTGCTGATACTTTAACATATGAAACTGGCAGTTTAAAGCCCTAATGGCCAAGGCTGCAGAAGTGTAAACCTTCTTACCGCATCTATCCAGTGCCCTGGAGTCTCTATCAGAAGGGGTAGGATTTTTAGCAGCAGAAACCTTAATGCCCTTGGGTACCTGTGAAACAGTCTCTGGATCTGCAATAGGATTTTTAAAAAGGAACTTGTTGGACTCAGGGACCCTGTAGTATCTGTCAGGTTTTCTGGGAGCAGGAGGCAGGGAATCAAGAGTCAAACTAGATTCCAAAAAAGCATCATCAACAATGTCTAGTACAGGAGGAATAGCTAAAGGCCTATCTGAGGTAGGAGAAGGAAAGCCCTAAGCCTCTTTTTTGAATCAGAAAAATCCTGGCTTTCCCAGTGGAAATGCTCCCTTAGAGTATGTAAGGTTTCCCCAAAAGAAAAATCCTCAGGAGGGGAAGCAGAGGGAATGGAGTCCTCTGCATCAGAATCTTCGTAAGTAGATAAGGGCAAATCCAAATCATCAGAAGAATCAGAAAAAAAACAGAATCCTGATCAGAAGATTCATAATCAACTTCAGTCCTAAGCCTCTTAGAAGGGGGGGGGGGGGTGGCTACCCCTGATTAGAGTTATTAGATTTTCAGCCATTCGGCCTGAGCATGTGGCCTGGGCATTGTTTTTTTAGGCATAGATCGAGATTTGGGCCTAAATAAAGAAGGAGGTGTAAGTTTAATATGCAAGTCCGCAGGCCTGAATACACCCTCAGAAGCCAGTGCCTGCACAGCGGCTCTGGACCCATCCAAGGTAGAGACATCCGCGGGTTCCATAGTTGAAGCATCTCGCTGAATACTGGACACAGAATGGGTCTCAGTAGAGGCCTGTGAATCAGAAGTAGCGGGTATCAGGGGCTGCAAAAGCGCCTCACTGAGTACCGGCGAACTGGTGACTGGCTTAGGAGAAGCATCATCAGCAGTTTTGGGCCTTGGCAGCCTTTCTCCGTCTTTATCTTTGCGTTTTTTCGGAATCCCGGTTGCCGGATGGCCAACCGACGACATTTCTGGATAATTAAACCGAGAACCGAAATATTTAGAGGCGCAAATATACCAAAGATGGATAATGTGCTGATTAAATAAAGCACAAAACTGACAGCAAGGTACGTCGTGGTCAGGGCCTAGGCAAGGAATACAGTACAAATGAAAATCTTTATGAGGTATTTGCTTTCCACAAGTAATGCAATTATTAACTTTTACTGACATCGGTAAGGAGCAAGAAAAAGTTTCCACAACAGGCTACTTAGCTTTAGTTGAAGACTTCGGTTCTGAAATTCTAAAACGAAAATTTCAGGAGTCAGCTGACCAGCACTTGCGAACTGCTTCTGCTTCGGGCACCGCACGGTAAGAAAGACTGATGTAATGGCGTTGGCTGCATGTTTTATACCCCTGACGACCTGACGACATGGAAGAAGGGACAGCAACCACCGCAGGACCCAAGACTTTGTTAATCAGGCCGACTGAGGTCTACCTGCAAGCAGATAACCCAAATGTAATGACTGCAATGTAATGACTGCAACACTAAAACACAAAGAACATCTGGTGGCTGCGAGCTATAGCATCAGCCAAGTCGAATCTGATGGATCGGATCTGAACCCCATTTGTGAGGACATAATGAAGAATGACAACATCAGATACAGGGTTTTCTTGGCCAAAGGGGATCGATAGCAACTTCCGCCAATTCTCCCTTCTTATATTTAGAAGTACTTTCAAAATATGAGGAAAACATAGAAAGTCATACAGAAACTTCTCCTTCCAAGTAATTGAGAAAGTATATGCTGCTATTCTTAGTTTGCAAGGAATCCTGGAACATAATAGCATAAGTTATCTGATTTGTGTTGATGTAAACAAGTCTATCAGAGGGACTCCAAACTGAGGAATGACTTGAAGAAAGACCTCTGTTTAACATCCACCTATGAGGGTCTGTCCCACATCTCCTTATACAGTCTTTTTCAGTGCTAAAATGGGAGGGAATGTAGACTGCGTGAAGCAGAAAATGATATTGAATTGCCAGTTCCCTCGCAATCATAGCTAGGCTACAAAGGGGGAAGGATTTTGTCCCAACTTGCTTGTTTAAGTACCATATAACAATGGTGATGCCTGCCACAAACTAGAGAGTACCTAGAGTTCACAATTTATCCAAAGCTTCATCTGTTGATCATGACCACCATCTCTTTGGTATTGATGCAACTCTATGAAAAAAGAGCTCCACACACCATGGACCCTGGTTTCCTGACAGCAAATTCCCCACACAAAGTACAAGGCATCTGTTGAACTGCTCTGGGTTGGCCAAGGGTGCATAAAGGGGAACCTCAGCTTAGAGTTTTCCTGCATGCCCTCCCAAACCAATCCCTGAAGCAGACAAGGAAAGATTGGAATTTGTTTGTTGACAGACTTCTGTTGTTGAATCCAGACTGACTGAGATGCCACTGGAAATGCCTTATGTGAAGCCTGGTTGAAGCCATGAACCAAGGGCTTTTAGAAATTTCTGGGCTGAGATAGACTTCTGTTTACCTAGCTACAGAAAGTAGGCTTTGTATGCTACTGTTCTGTTAAGAGGTGAAAAGCTCTTTGAATCATGGTATCTTTTAGGCTGCCTAGAAAAAAAAACACTCTAGAAGAAGAAATTAGAGAGGAATTCTTTAGACTAAAAGCAAACTTCAGATTCTGGATGAGGTTTAAAGCAAAGTCCATGGCCTTTACAAGGTCTGAAGTGAAAGAAGTTATGCTCAGACAATCTTCAAGATAAGAATAAATGTGAATTCTTTTGAGTGTGCAGAAAGCTCTGATTGGTGCCAGGCACTTTGTGAATACTCTCAGTGCTGTAGAAAGTCCAAATGGTAAAGAAGTAAATTGATAGTGTGAGTGCAAGACAGGGAATGTTAAATATTTTCTGTAATGTTTGTGGATAGGTATTTATAAATAACCATTCCTTAAGTCCAGATTAACTAGAAGATCTTTTGGTGAAAAAGAAGCAAACAGTCTGATGGGAGAGAATTTTAAAGTGAGGAGCTTTTAGAAAGGAATTTAATCTGAAGAAATCTAGAAAAGGTATTCATTCTAGGTCTCCTGACAAAGAATATCTGTAGCAATCCACAGAATCAAGAGTTTAGATTTTGTGGAATCTGAAGGATGCTGGAGGATGTTGGCATGGAATTCCACTGAAGCTTATAACTTATTCTTATAAAGTTTTAAACCAAAGAGATGGAAGTGATTGCTTCCCATAATGGGAGGTAAACAAAATGTGTGCCAGCTATTGTGAGAAGTAGAAGTAGAAAAAGAAAAAAAAAGGCTGGGGTGGGAAAATGGAAAGGGGAGGAAAGTTGGCTAAGGACAGTTAGGGCTGGTTGGTCTTTATTGCCAATTCAGCTCTGGAACCCAGAATGCCAAATCTTAGCCTTCCGTTACTGTTTCATCATGAATTGAATTTTACCTGATTTTTGTTGTCATTTAGTTTTAGTCTGCGTTTGAAGAAAGAAGCTAGCTTTAAAGGATAACATCTATTATACCCAGATACTAGGGAAAGAAAGAGTTGCTTTACACCTTACATTTGCTCCTCTGTAACATCTTCTTGAAGACTTCAGTTGGGGCAGCCCCATTTAGGAATCTCTAGCAAAATGAACTTTCAATAACTTGTGCCTTGACATCTGCTAATAGGGGCTGAAGCCTTAGCCAAACATGCCTACAGAAGAAACAGCCATCAGAAGCAATGCTAGAGGCAGCATCTATGGCATGCATTTCGTAGAATGTTTTGTTTCTTCTGAGGCAAAATGGAGCATTTCTAACAAATCTGATCGCAAGTCTTGACTGCAAATCTCAGTCATCTTCTGACCCATACAGTCCAACATGGCAAAAAGAAACTTAATCATGTGAGTATGAAAATTAATAGCCCTAAAGGACAGATCAGGAGTAAAAGCTTTTTTGTTACTGTATTTATTTATATTTGTTTACCGAGAAGGTCCGATTAGGCCAGAAGCCCATTTTCAGCGGAGGCCCAGGGAGAAAAGCTCCACAGAAATATAAGCAAAATCCAGTATTTAGATAGTACAGTAGTATACATACAGTAAGATGGAGAATACACATCATCTAGTCAGTCTATACAAAGTAGTATTCAATAAAATTTTCTAGTAGATACAGGTTCAGAAAGAAAAGCACACAAGCATTTCAGTGAAGGTCACTGTGAGAAAAATAAAATTAGTACTGTGTACATATTAAATAATAGTTATGAACAAATGAGATTTCCTTTATATATATTTTTTTAGTAGTAATAAATACCGAGGAGAGGGAGAAAATGAGGTAAGGAGTGGACAGTGTGTTGTGAGAGTTATAAATATCTTGTCAGTCAGGTTTGCAGCAGCAGCCTTAGGTCAGCTAGTGCCCTAGGCAAAAGGGCTCCACTGAGCCCCCCACACAACCCAGGTGCCCCCATCCTGGTCTACCTACACCAAATAAATAATTGGAAAAGCGCCCCTGCAACAGCGGCACCCTAGGCGACTACCTAGTTAGCCTATGCCTAAGGCCAGCTATGCAGGTTTAGCAATTTGTCAAGGGCTCTGCTCTTTTTCATTAGGAAGAAAGTATGGAACAGGAGTCAGTTTAGATACCCTTGTTTAAATCAACTGAGATAAATGCAGGATCAGAAGCAGGGTTTTATATAGAAATTTCTGAGAGTCCTGATGCCTGTAGAATCTGTCAGGCCTTTTCGAAACAGGAGGGTGAGAATCAGGAGAAAGAGAAGCTGAAAGAACTGTATCCTCTAAGGTTCCAAGGTCAGGACAAATGGCAACTGGTTTGTGAATATCCATGTGAAGGAGATACAAATATATATTTTGGGTGTTAGAAATTTCCCTTCCTTCCCACTTATTTTTGTTTTAATTTTGGAAATAATTCCACCAAATGTGATCTCTTCCTTAGGGGCGTAAGATGAATGGGTATCTTCTACAAATGACTCAAAGTTCAAGAGAAAGGAAACGAGAGTTATAATCCATGACTTCTGAATCTGAAACATTTCTTACTCAGAAAGAGATTTACCCTTTCCTTTTTGAAGACAGAGGAGGTAAAGATATTTGTCCTGACTATAAGATGTGTATAACTTTGAAAACCACTGAAACAGGGAGAAATAGTCAACGTGAGAAATCTTAGTAGTAGGCTTTACAGAAGAAACTTTCTAAGGAGTAGGAAAATGAGATAAACGTTTTGTTTTCTGTTGCCTTTTATGCAGGATGTCTGCAGTAAGGAATGAACTTCCACTCTACTACTTTCGCAAGTACATGGTGTACAAAACCATCCCCCTTAGAAATAATGAGTCCTGGTTCTATAACTGCTACTGGATGGCTGATAAAGGAAAAGACTAAAGGATAGTCAGTTGCCAAGGCAGTACATTTTCTTCTGGTTACAGCAGCCTCCAAAGTGGTGATCCTAGAGGGTATAGGTGAAGCCATTACATGATCAAGAGGCTGCAAAATTGACTCATGGAAATCAGACATCTCTGATCTTGAAAAAAAGGTCGAGCTCCTATCAGTCATCATTTCTTTTGGCATCTTTTCCTTATGCCTTTTTTTTTTTTTTTGCTGAAAGGTCAGACACCACAGCAGGAGAAACAGACAACACTGTAGCATACACCAAGAGAGACAGGCTTCTTTTTTTCCTAAATAATGGTAAACAAAACAAACTCTAGAGTGGTAGTCAAAGAAAGAAATATTTCTAGCACAGTTGCACTTTCCCTTTTGAGACAGACATAAAAAAAATTACTACAAAAACTAACAGAAGGAAGAAAAACAATGCAAGAATCTCCACTGGGGTACTTATTTTCCTTAGCTTCAGAGGTTATGATGAACAAAACAATTAAGCTATTTGTGACACTGGCAGATTTTTGCATACATGTACACAGCAAGAAAATTCTGAAGATGTCACAGGTGTACTCTCCTGTTACACTAGTACAATGGTGCATGCCTACGACAGACATATGCCTTTTGGGAAGGATCCTGATTAGAGTCAGGCTGGCCAGACTGACCAGAACTTTACAAAGAAAGTCCCAGATGCAATGAGTACTGTAACAGTGATCTAATAAAAAGAAAATCTGTTGCTTCTGAAACAATTGGTTATTGACAAATTTTGGAATGCCTTTATTGTGTAAAATGGTTTCCTTAAGTACATTATAACAGAAATCCAAGACGGTACCTCGGACAGGGAAAAAACATAGATTCTCACACACCACCACATAGATAAAAGAACAAAAGGGACCTACAAGTTTGGGCACTGTTCACAATGTAAATACATTGTAAACAAGGACAAAGTATTTATAGCCAGTAGAAATAGATGGACATTTGGGAATTAATTTTTTAATTGTGACTTAGTTGGATTAGTTTACTGTGCAACATGTGAGGAATGTGGTTCTTTTTATATAAGAAAGAGAACGCAAATTAAGGAGAAGGATTTATGAGCACAATTATAACATACAAAGAAAGAAAGAAACAAATGCTTTGTATAAACACACTTAAGAATGTACAAAAGCATGTTATGTTTTTTTTTTTGTGTTAGAGCAGGTGAAGAAAGAAAGTACAGTTGTGTACACTTACCATAAATGTAGATGTTTGAGTGTATTCACTGTTGCAGTCATCACTTTTGGGTTATCTGCTTGCAGTAGCCCTCAGTCAGCCTGATTAACAAAGTCTTGGGTCCTGCGTCGGTTGCTATCCCTTCTTCCATGACGTCAGGTCGTCAAGGGTATAAAACATGCAGCCGACGCCATTATATCAGCTTTTCTTGCCCCAGATGTCAGGTGCCCCTTAATGGGAAGCAATTAAATCTATAAATATACAAGGTTATACCTCCAACAAAAAAGCAAATACACCAAAAAGCTTTTGAAGATAGTAAAGGAAAGTAGAGGTATATCCAAAAAAGAAAAAGAAGGGCTGGAGGGAGGGTAACCAGAACTGCAACAGTGAATACACTCGAACATCTACATTTATGGTAAGTGTATACACAACTGTACTATGTTCTTCATGTTTCACTGTTGCAGTCATCACTTTTGGGTAGATTCCCAAAGCTAAGGATGGGAGGAGGAATTTAAATAGAATTAGGACCAGCTAAAAGGCCCTGCAAGACTGCAGTGGCAAAGCCAGCTCTGGATTTAGAGAAAACTAGCAGATGGTAATGCTTGGTTAAAGTATGCACAGAACTCCAAGTAGCAGCTTCTAGGATGTCCCTGTTAGGGATGCCTATGAAAAAGGCTGTAGAGGTAGATGCAGCCCTAGTAGAGTGGAGTCTGATCCCATGGGATAGGTTTTCCATGGTGTTTGTAGCAAAAAAGCATGCAATGGCCTATCCATTTGGAAATGGTTTGATTTGAAATAGCCTTCCCCTCTGCCCCTGCAGCAAATGCCACCAGCAGTTGATCAGATTTCCTTTTTAGGTTTAGTTCTGTCCAAGTAGAATCTAAGTTGTCTGTGCATGTCTAAGGAGTGCATAATCCATTCCCCTTTGTTCTGTGGATTAGGAAAGAAGGTTGGCAAATGTATGGACTGATTAAGGGCCACACTGGATACCACCTTGGGCATGAAGGAGGGACTGGTCCTGAGGGACACCCTGTCCGCATGAAAGATGATGAAAGGCTCCACTGCCATGAGGGCCTATAATTCAGATACCCTTCTTGCTGAGGTGATTGCTAAAAAGAAAGCTGTTTTCCAAGAAAGAAATTTTAAGTCTGCAAGTGGCAGCTGGCTCGAAGGGAGGAAGGGTGAGCTTTTCCAATACAAAGTTGAGGTCCCAGGCTGGAGTAGGAGGTCTCCTGGGTGGTCGTAGATTTTTGGACCCTCTGAGGAACTGCTTAAGCAGTGGGTGAGAGAAGAGGGTTGGTTCTGTGTTATAATGAGCTGAGACGGCTGAGGTGTGAATTTTGATGGAGGAGAAAGACAGGCCCTTATGAAGCATCTCAGTTAAGTATTGTAAGATCTGAGGTAAATTGGGCACTGTTGTGCTCATCCCTTGAGATTGGTTCCAGGCACACAATCTTTTCCATTTTCCAGCATAAGACTTTCTGGTGCTAGGCCTCCTTGCCTCTAAAATGATATCCATCGCTGGTTTATTGAGGGATGGTAAAGGAGAAATTATGTTAATTAGCCAGGCTGCTAGATTCAGTGTTTGAAGTTGAGGATGCAGAATCTGGTTCTCCTGCTGAGACAATAGGGTAAGAGTCTGAGGCAGGTGCCATGGGGTCGACAGTGGCACACTGCACAAGAGGGGGTACTAGTGTTGGCCTGGCCAGTCTGGTGCAATCAAAATCATCCTTGGTTTGTCTTGCTTGATCTTTAGTAGTACTTTGGAGAGCAGAGGCAAAGGAGGAAAGGCATAAACTGATAGGTTTTTCCAGCTGAAGGACAGAGCATCCACTTTCCAAGCTTGTTTGTGGGGAGTCCTTGTGCAGAATTTGTCCAACTGATAGTTTTGGGGGGAGGCAAACAGGTCTATACCTGAGCTCCCCCATTTGCTTGACAACATGTTGAAAATCCGTGGTTCCAGTTTCCACTCGTGTGGGTCCATGAGGTTTCTGCTTAGTTCATCTGCCAGTGTATTTAGTTTTCCTGGCAGGAATTGAGCTTGTAAATGCACCAGATAACCCAGGGCTGTGTTCCACAATGCCATGGGTAGTCTGCAGAGGGGGTATGAATGTGTACCCCCCTGCTTGTTTATGTACCACGTAACAGTGGTGTTGTCCATCTTTATCATTAATTGTCCTGGATGAATGTGGTCCTTGAAAGCTGTCAGAGCGTTCTGTACAGCTAGCATTTCTTTTTGATTGATATGCAGGTACATTTGACTTGGGTTCCATTTGCCCTGAATGCACTTCCCTGCCAGGTGGGCCCTCCATGCTTCTGATGTGTCTGTTTGTTAAGGTTTGGACAGCAGGGGGTAGTGTGAATGGTAGTCCCCTGTTTTGGTGGCAGGCCTCTGCCCACCAAAGGAACTCTAGGCATAGGCAGGGTATGACAGGAATCATTGCCTCTAGATCCTGTGAATGTTGACACCATAGGCTTTTGAGATACCAATGCAGTTTCCTCATATGCAGCCTTGCATATGGAATGAGAAGAATGCAGGAGGCCATTAACCCCAAGGCTTGCAGTATAACTGGGTTTTTCTGGCCACTTGTTTGAAGTAGGTTGACAAAGGAATCTGTTTCTCTGGTGTGAGGAAAGCCATCTGGGAAGTTGTATTCAAGCTTGCTCCCAGGAATATAATTTGTTGACAGGGTACCAGTTGTGATTTCTTTTCATTTATGGTGGACCCCAGACAAGTCAGTACACTTCGAACAAAGGCCAGATGATTCAAAAGTATGTCCTGGCTTTCTGCCTGAATTAGACAATCGTCCAGATATGGGTATATTTGAATATTTCTTTGCCTGAAGAATGCAAGGACTGGAGCTAGGCACTTTGTGAATACCCTGGGCTCAGTAGATAAGCCAAAGGGCAGTGGAGAGAACTGACAGTGCATGTAGCCTGCTTTGAAGCGTATGTATTTTCTGCAAGACTCCCTGACAGAGATGTGCAGATATGCTTCTTTTAAGTCTAGTGTTGCCAACCATGCATCTTTGCCTAGCATAGGAAGCAGCTGGTGAAGAGTCAGCGTCTTGAATTTTGGAATCACCTGAAAGGTATTTAGAGTAGAAAGGTCCAGGATAGGACGCCATGTATTGGCTTTTCTGGGTATCAGGAAAATTCTCGAATAGAACCCTTGTCCCGTTTCCTCTTCTGGTACCAACTGAATAGCCCCCATGCTTAAGAGAGAGAGTACTTGATTTTGGGCCTCTGCCCACTGATTTGGGAGTAGATCTGGTCACCTGCTTGGTGTTGGTAAGGTGTGGAAGTGAAATTTGTATCCTTGAGACACTATATTTAAAACCTATTTGTCCTGGGTAATGAGTTCCCAGTTTCTGGCCTGCAGGCCAGTCTTTCTGGCAAAAGGAGCATTCAGTTGGGAAGTGCTTGGAAGTTTTAGTAGCAAGTCATTGAGACTGTTTTCCATAGGGGGGAGTCTTACTACTCCCTGATTTGGGTGCGGAAACCCCCCACTGCTTAGTCTTGTGTGTCCCCGGGACTGAAACCTGGGGTTTTTCTCTTATGTCTGGGTTTGGCTTGAGAAGACCTTGAAGAGGCTGGAAAGGAACAATTCTTAGAGGGGCAGTGCTTACTAAATCTAGGATTCTGAACTTGTAAGAAATCTTTAGCAGTTTGAATAGATTTAGATTTATCTTCCATCTTTTTAAGAACTTCCTCAGCCTTGTTGCCAAACACGCGATCCTGATTTAAGGGAGCATACAACAATTTAGCTTTAACATGATCAGGTAAAGATTGTTCCTTAAGCCAAGCATGCCTTCTGAGCACAGAAGCAGTAACAGCAGCCCTGCAAGAGGCCTCTAAAGAATCAAATCCACACTGCAAAGTATGTTTTCCAACCTGTTCAGCAGAATGCATTAAATCCTGCAATTCTTTATTTTCCGCATAGTCAGGAATCAACATCATTTTCTGTTTAAGCAATCCAATAACATGTTGTTGATACTTTAACATATGAAACTGGCAGTTTAAAGCCCTAATGGCCATGGCGGCAGAAGTGTAAACCTTCTTATACCATCTATCCAGCGCCCTGGAGTCTCTATCAGAAGGGGTAGGATTTTTAGCAGTAGAAGCCTTAATGCCCTTGGGTCCCTGTGAAATAGTCTCTGGATTCACAATATGATTTTTAAAAAGGAACTTGTGTGAATCAGGAACCCTGTCATATCTGTCAGGTTTTCTGGGAGCAGGAGGCAAGAAATCAGGGGCCAAACTAGATTCTGAAAAAGCATCATCCACAGTGTCTAGTACTGGAGGAATAGCTAAAGGCCTATGCTGAGGCAGGAGTAAGAAATCCCTAAGCCTCTTTTCTGAATCAGAAAAATCCTGGCTTTCCCAGTGGAAATGCTCCCTTAGAGTATGTAAGGTTTCACTAAATGAAAAATCCTCTGGAGGGGAAGCAGAGAGAATAGAGTCCTCTGCATCAGAATCCTCATAAGTAGATAAGGGCAAATCCAGATCATCAGAAGAATCAGAAAAATTAGAATCCTGGTCAGAAGATTCATAAACAATTTCAGTCCTAGGCCTCTTAGAAGGCCTGAATACACCCTCAGAAGCTGGTGCCTGCACAGCGACTCCGGACCCATCTAAGGTAGAGACATCGGCAGGTTCCATACTTGAAGCATATTGTGGCATACGAATGGGTCTCAGTAGAGGCCTGCAAATCAGAAGTACTGGGTATCAAGGGCTGCGAAAGCGCCTCACTGAGTACAGGTGAACTGATGACTGGCTTAGGAGAAACGTCGTCGGCAGTTTTGTACCTCGGCGGCCTGTCTCTGTCTTTATCCTTGAGTTTTTTCAGAATCCCGGTAGTCGGATGGCTAACCGATGACATTTCTGGATAATTAAACCGAGAACAGAAATATTTTGAGGCAAAAATATACTGACGACGGATAGTGAGCTGATTAAATAAAGCACAAAACCGACAGCACGGTACATTGTGGTCAGGGCCTAGGCAGTCAATACAGTACGAATGAAAATCTTTATGAGGTATTTGCTTTCCACAAGTAATGCAATTATTAACTTTTACTGACATTGGTAAGGAGCAAGAAAAAGTTTCCCCAATGGGGTATTTAGCTTTAGTTGAAGACTTCGGTTCTGAAACTCAGAAACGAAAATTTCAGGAGTCGGCCGACCGGCACTTGCGAACTGCTTCTGTTTCGGGCACCGCACGGCAAGAAAGACTGATGTAATGGCATCGGCTGCATGTTTTATACCCCTGACGACCTGACATCATGGAAGAAGGGACAGCAACTGACGCAGGACCCAAGACTTTGTTAATCAGGCCGACTGAGGTCTACTGCAAGCAGATAATCCAAAAGTGATGACTGCAACAGTGAAACACAAAGAACATCTAAGAGGGGGGCTGTGGGAAGAAAAAGTTTAGTACAAAGAGCTATGGTGGCAAATAACATTAAAAGCTACAACACCACCATGTTTGAATGATATTTCCATCGCCCCATTGTTAAAAATGAGAGCAGCTAAGTTATGAGGAGATATGAATGAAAAGGTGTTCTGAAAAATCCTTTTGCTACATAAGGATGTTTTGTTGATCTTGAACCACAAGAGGGAGCCCTCATACTATTTATTTCACTTTAACATTTTGCATGTTCATTTTTTAAAAATTGTGAGATTTTATTCATTAATATAACACTTCACTGCAATTTATTTTGTTCAGTTTTTTAATACAAAGCTTTTATGGTACATTTCAGATAAGTTAAGATGTTTTATGTGTGTTGATTTTTATGAAAAAGGTTTTTTGCAAAGGTTTTAGTAGTGTTTTTAACCATTATTCATGTTGGTTCTGGGATGAGCATTTTTATTGGTTAACTTACGGTAACTGAATAATTTGATGGAAGATAAAAGCTAGATGTTGTTGTGAAGTTCGCATCTGAGGAAGTCTGTAATAGGGACAAAAATGCAGTGTCTGTACAGTGTTTATGTGTTGGATTATTCTACATTAAACTTTGGATTTAAAGAGTGAGAGGGCGCTGTTTTTTCCCTTTCTGAGGTACGGACTTGGATTTCTGGTTACAGTGACTATTTAGTGCCTTTATTCAGCTTTTTACTGTGTTTCATTATAACAGAAGCCTGACAATAAGCCATATGACAGATTATAAAAATTCTTCCTCGTTTTATATTTTATAAGCAGTCTATGCAGTAGCAAAGTCTGTGCTTCACAGTCCATAATATCTATATTTTTATAGAAAAAGCAATACTACACTAAAATAATTATATTAGGGATAATTTTAGGAGTGGACCTTTCTGACCAACTATTACAAAAAGCACCATATATTAACAGGAATAGCCCAGCAGCACCAAGCCAGTATGACACTTCTCTGCATACCATCAAGCAGCTAACCAGGCATTTGAATGTTTTACATAATTCATGACCCATCGGTCAGGCATAACTATTTACTATATAAGGCATGAACCCGATCTCTAAGTAGTAGCAGGGTGAAAGTTCATACTGTGATAATGTTCCTTCTGTTTAAACATGTACATTACATTTATAGAAAATACTCTCATGGCATTAGCCATCGCTGCAATATAATCACAGTGGACCTCACGGTGTGGGGATGATGGTCCAGCATATGAATAAAAGGCTACAACTTGTTTGCAAATACTACTGTGGTAAATTCAGGCTTGCGTCTGGACTAGACATCCAGCTTGTAGTATCAAGAGGAGATAATGAATGGAATTTCAAATTACAATCTCACAAATAATCTGAGCAAATGCATTCCCAAAGAAGACCAAACAGGCAGCAGCTGCTCTAATAGACTGCATCTGATCATATCCAGCAAGTTCTCTGCAATACTTGAACAATAGGAGTTATTTCTGCCAGACAACTATATAGAGATGGTTTGCTTGAGAATGGTAGTCCATCTTACATGGCATGAAGGTCACACGTAATTAGTCAGCTAGTCTGAAGTCACTGGCTCTGTCAATAAAGTACCGTCTGAAGTTACTGGTTCTGTTAATATAACATCTTAGTCACTTACTTCCATGAAGTCAGTGGATTAATTTAGAGTCAGTTCAGGAGCTACCTTGGGTATGAAGTATTTGTTCTCAAGGATCTCTTGTCCATGTGGAAGATGAGATAAGGTTCCTTGCCTATGATGGCCAGGGAGACAGATTTTCCTTTTTTTTGGTGGTGGGGGGGGGGGGGGGGGACCACACACGAAAATCATGAATTTGGACTGTTTCAGAGTATTGGAATAACATGAGATTTTCAAAAATTTGAAACTTTAAACCAGAATACTTACTCCCTACAACCTGTATTTTGTCCTGTTTATAATTCTACCAGCTTGCTTTACTGAGGGTTTACACACACACAGACAAAAAACATATGCCTGATGATGGCACACACAGAACATATGCCTGATGATGGCTGGCGAATTTGTGAACCTAATGGCTGAAATAAAACTTGCTAGGAAAATAGCTTTTCAGAGGAAGCACTTCAGACTAAAAGTACAGGTAAATTCAAAGAGTGGCACGATCAACTCCTCACTGGCAAAATTAGCTGCAAGGCTGGGGAAGGGGGAACCATCTCAATATCCTGAGACCTAAAGGTTTTCTTAAAAAAATTGTCTTATGCTATCTGTCTGGTTTCAGTACTAACTGAAAAGCTGGCATTACACACTAGATGGCCACCCTCTCCTTTCAGGCTGATACGCTTTTTCTTTTACTCCCTCAGCTACAGGCCCTGAACTTGAAACTACTGGAAGTTGTGCTTATCATGCATAATTGAATGCATTTGTTGTCAGTAACAACCATCTGTAACAGTCACCCTAGTTGGTATATGAAGAATTCAAATGAGTTACAGTGAGACTAAAAGAATATGTTGTGTTTGTAGAATAAATGAAAAGGCATAATAGACTTTGCTTCATTTTAATTTATAAACATGGTCAAGAAATGCTGTGAAGCCAAGAGCCTATGCCTTGAAACACCTATGCATATGAAAAACTGTTCACAACTCCTGAGTGCCTTACTGCATATAGACCATGGTACGTTATTTGTTTTTTTTAAATTTTTTTAGACTTCAAATTAGTAAGTGTATTCCTTTATTTTGATATAAATATTCCAGATAAAAGTGGAATGTTACCGAGGGAACAAAATATATTTCTGTTTGAAATTGGTAACATCCTTCCTTAGATCACTGTCACAGTATTTCAATATGATTGGGTTATATCGATGAGTTAACATGACACCCAGCCGGTGTACCAAAGTCAACAAAACTTCCATATGGTCAAACATCCGAAGTATGACATAAGCCTTTGGCTGTAAGGATATATAAGTGGGCATATGAGCATAAGATCCCCAAACAATCTTGCTGCCAGTCCGAACGTAGGTCTTGCACCCATCTGTTTGTTTGTTTGCATGGTCACAAGTGTTAAGTCTGCCTTGGTTTATTCAGATAAGTGCCCTGTTGGAGAATAAGAAGTTATGTACTCACCATAACGTTCCATCTGAGTAGGTATCTTCATTTGTCTGCAACCTGTGGGATACGGATCCAATCTCGGATCTGAGCCGGCAACTTCTATCATAGCATAGATCCGAGCTCCTAGCTCCTCCCCCTTACCCATAATCCCCTGCCTGCCCTAACTGACCTCAGATCAAGTTTGCCCCATAGCACAGCAGATAAAAGGTGTCCCAATGGGAACATATGCTAATAACACAAGAGCGATCATATCGGTCAGGGGGAAGGAGGGGGGGGTGGTTGCAGACAAATGAAGATACCTACTCAGATGGAACGTTATGGTGAGTACATAACTTCTTAATCTGAAGTAGGAACTTCATTTGTCAGCAACCTGTGGGACAGAGTCCCCAGCTACCTAAGTCTTGGGTGGCCTTCATGGAAGGATATTCCGGAGCACCGCAGAGCCAAAGGACGCTCTCCCTCGGGAAACAGCATCTATTTTATAATGGCTGATAAAGGTGTGAGATGAAGCCCAAGTGGCTGCGGAACAAATGTCATCCAGTGGAACCCTAGCTTGAGAGGCCGCAGAAGTGGCAATGGCCCTAGTAGAATGAGCATGGACTCCTTGAGGTGCAGGCCTCCCCGAGCTCTGATATGCTAAAAGAATACAACTCGAGATCCATCGAGAGACAGAAACCTTAGAAACTGATTTTCCGAATTTATTTTTGGCAAAGGAGATAAACAACTGATCGAATTGCCTATGATCAGCAGTTCTATGGATATAAAAACGTAGTTGTCTGTGTACGTCCAAGGAATGTAGCTTGTACTCTCCTTTGTTATGAAAGTTGGGGAAAAACACTGGGAGATTGATGGATTGATTGATGTTCGCTTCTGAAGATACCTTAGGTAGAAAGGACGGATTGATTCTGAGGTAAACCCTATCCAGGTGAAAAACCAGATAAGGTGGTTTGACACAAAGGGCTTGCAATTCCGATACCCTTTTGACTGAAGTTATGGCCACCAAAAAGGCGGTCTTCCAAGAGAGAAATTTGAGATCAACCGTGGCCGCCGGTTCGAATGGGGGACCAGTCAAGGCCTGCAAGACTAAGGATAAATCCCATGGAGGTACCACCACTTTAACTGGAGGCCTAAGGAGGAAGGTACCCTTGAGGAAGGTCTTACACAGTTTGGAAGTGATAAGAGGGCCAGACTCTTGCCCCACATGGTAGTATGAGATTGCTGCCAGTTGTACCTTGACTGTGGAAGAACTAGCCCCCTGGTGAAAGAGAGAGGTTAGAAAATCTAGAATCAACGATATTGGGGCTGTAAAAGGGTCTAAACGATGGTGTTCTGCCCAAATGGTGAAGCGTTTCCACTTACTCCGATAAACCTTCCTGGTGGAAGGCTTGTGAGCTGCTACAAGAATGGCTTTGACTGGTGATGAGATCCCGGGAGTCCTTATGAGGAGTGGAACTGGAGCAACCAAGCTGTCAGCTTGAGGTTGACCAGGTTCGGAGTCGGAAGACCGAGAGGATGAGAGATGAGATCCAGAATCCATGGTGGATACACTAGGTGAGACCATAGGTAAGGGAACCACGTCTGACGAAGCCAGAATGGGGCAATGAGGATCATTTTGCTCCCCAGCTGCCTGGCTTTTTGTAATAATTTCAACATCAGGGGAAGAGGAGGGTAAGCATAAAGCAGACCGGGAGGCCAAGCATGAACTAGAGAGTCTCTCGGGGACTCCCCTGGAGGGGGGATCAGAGCGAAGTAATCGTTGCATTTCGTGTTTGAAGGAGAGGCAAAAAGATCGCAACAAGGTCGCCCCCATCAGGCAAATACTTGCTCTGCGACTCGGTTGAGAGACCACTCATAAGGAGTCAGGATAGTACGACTGAGCCTGTCCGCTAGAATGTTGGACCGTCCCGGAATGTGCATTGCTATGAGAAAGCGGTTGGTGGAAACCGCCCATTCCCACACTCTCATGGCCGCGAGGCAAAGGGGGTAAGACCTGGTTCCCCCCTGTTTGTTGATGTACCAGACTACCGACATGTTGTCTGTCTGTACCGCAATTGTCCCTACTGGAAGAGAGTTGTGTAGTGCCTGCAACATCAAAAGCACTGCTCTCATCTCTAGGACGTTGATATGCAAAGAGGTCTCTACGTCGTTTCATGTGCCTTGGACTGTCCTGCCAGAAAAATGCCCCACCCCACCCCAGGCAAGAAGCGTCCGTGGTCACTGTGTCGACTGGCGGAGGTAGTGAGAAGGGACGTCCCGTGTGGAGGTTGGGAGACTGGAGACACCACAGGAGCGATTTTCTGCAAACCTTGCTTAAGGAAATAGGGTGAGACAGAGGGTTGCGAGACAGGGACCATTGTACCTGGAGGGTCCACTGTAGAACCCTCATGTTCAACCAGGCCAATGGCAGCAGAGGGATTGCAGCCGCCATAGATCCTAGGGCCCTCAGAATCAATTCCGCCGAAGGAGTTTGCAGTTGAAGAATGGCCTGCACGTGCAACATCAGATTCCGAAGCCGATCTGGAGTCAAGAACGCAAACATCTGTCTGGAATCCAGTCTCGCCCCTATAAAATCCAGCATCTGTGTAGGGATGAGAGAGGATTTGGTCATGTTGATGGTTAATCCTAATAGTGGAGCCAGACCGAGAAAATAGTCCCTGCATGAACAAAGTAGATGCCTTGTTGGGGCTGTGAGGAGCCAGTCGTCCAGGTATGGAAAGACCTGAATTCCCTGGTGTATCAGGTGGGCCGCCACTACCGCTGGGACCTTGGTGAACACCCTGGGGGCTGAGGTGAGACCGAAGGGGAGGACCCTGAACTGAAAGTGACTGGCTCCCAGCCGGAAGCGGAGGAACCTCCTGGAACGCCTGTCCACTAGAATGTGATAGTACGCATCCTTGAGGTCTATAGAGCATATCCAGTCATTCTCCCGCAATAAGGGGAGGACGGATTGCAACGTGACCATTCGGAACTTTTCTTTGGGTACCGCCAGGTTTAGGAGAGAGAGGTCGAGGATGGACCTCACGTCCCCCGTCTTTTTTGGCACCAGAAAGAACCTGGAGTAAGACCCTGATCCGACGATCTGGGGGGACGGGCTGGATGGCTCTTTTTTGTAGAAGCTGCTGAATTTCTGCAGCGGCCGCCTTCTTTTGACTGGGTGGGACGTCGGGAAGGCTTCTGATTCTGGGGTTTACTATGAAGGGAATTTGGTAACCTCTGGATATAATATGAAGCACCCAGCGATCTGTTGTTATGGACTCCCAGTTTGCCAGGTGCTTCGAAAAATGCCCCCCGACTGCCTCCAGAGTGGAGCAGTCGGGCAACCCCTCAGGGGTTCTGCGTGGGCCTCTCAGAGAAAGGTTCTCTGGACCCAAAATTCCTAGGACCCCCTCTGCCTCAGGGCAGCATCCTCCCTGTCCTCCTCTGACACGAGAGGACTGGTTGTCCTGAGCAGACTGAGATTGATGCGATTTTCGGAACCACATCTTCTTCTGACCCTTTTGGTTCTTGGAAAAGGACCTCTGGGGCGCAGAGAAGCAGACTCCGACGGCAGACAAGGTCTTCCCATCTTTCTCGCTCTGGACAAGAGTGTCGCGAACGGTTTTGCCGAACAGTGCAGAACCATCAAAAGGGGCATTCGCGAATGACGCCTTAAAGGGTTCCGAGAAGTCACAGTGACGGAGCCAGGCCTGTCTCTTCATGACAAGCTCGACTCCGCCTGCTCTAGCGGCTCCCTCTGTAGCATGAGACAATAGCCGCATAGATTATTGGTAAATTCTTCTTCTTAACGTCTTTGTAGTGATCATAGTTCTCAACATCATGATCCTCTCCCTTGTAAATTGTAAGTGGCAGTTTTAAGGTAAATCTGTCTCACAGAAGAACATTTGCTGGTAATCATTTTTGTGGTGTTATTAGTCACCAAAATTCCTACAAAAATCAGTTTAATTAAATAGAAGTATTCACAGGAATTTTTGTATATACATAATATTAAAAAATCAAAAATGTACTTGTCTATTATATTTGCTGTAAAAGTGACTATGGACTGAAAAAGTGATGCATGCAAACATTCTCTTCAGTAACATATATGAAGTTAAACATGTGTAGGCTATGGTCTCTCTTACTTCTGGTAATCCTGCAGATAGCAGCTGTATTGGATGAAGCCTAGAGCATCCTCAGGATACTTAACTGCTGTGCAAGTAAAGCCAGAACACTAACATCTTTCTACATCTAATGCCACTCAGATTATAAATACACTGTGCTAATGATCATTATGATGAACATCTGTTATTCAAAGAAAAACAAACTGAAGGTTACACTTAATGCCACTTATAACTTATCTGTTTAACTATACTGTACACGTTATGGGCCACTGAAAGTTGTATATAAAAATGTACTTGCTATGGGCCACTGAAAGATATATGTGTATTTTTTTAGGATATATATCACATCCATTGTCCTATAAATGTAACCTATTAGTCCCATTATGAAATGTATTCCATGCAAAAATTCTTCTGGAAGTGGTAGATATATATATATATATATATATATATATATTGCTTGATTTCTAAGAGAATTAAAGTGTCCACTTGTGACTTGTTGACCTTACCAGAAATCTCAGCTGGTTTAAGTTTAATCATTTGGTGATATTTTAACTACAGCTAAAGAACCTGGAGGACTAGACAAGAAAGCTATTCCCAAACAGGTCCATAGTCTGATTCCTCTCAATTATTACAACTGTCTTTCTTTTACTGGAGGAGTAAAAAGATGATGCTGCCAATCAAAGTTGATCTTAATTAATGGGAATGCAATAATTTGGACAGATGGTCTTGCACAAGAAGAATACAGGTTAACATAAGTTTTTCGTAATACGAACACTGTGTGGATTTCTCAGAAAGGGAGAGGACACTACTGCATATAAAAAGAATGTTTAGCATTACTTTTGAGTATTAAGACATTATAACTAACTGGAGTAAAAGCCTGCAAAATGGAATGTGAAGATAATCGATTCTGCTACTTGTAACACAGGTTTGTCCATGTCGTGGTTATAAGTTAGGGTACCGAGGCTTTCATTTAACTCCCTGACTCTTACCTACCTCTTAAGTTGTTGATTCACTAGGAAAAGAGGAAAACAATAATAATGATATGTCCATTTGACAACGTTCTTAAATGAGCACTGTATGCTTAAGATAATTATGTTGCTATTGTAAATGTGAGTTAATTACCTTCAAGGCACTGGGCACTGGGAGGGGGGTCCTCCCTCCAAAATAACACAACTCTCAGTACCCCCGCCCACACACACACACACACACACACACACACACACACACACACACACACACACACACACACAATTTAGAGTTGTGGCTTTCGACAAAGGACCTTACTTTACATCATTGTTTGTAACAGTGGGCATATCAACATGCTTATCATACTTTCCCATCACAAAGAGTTGAACAGACATATGCCTCATTATTCCTCTCACACCCACATACCACTGTTGGCTCCTACAGCACCCAGGCTAGTAAATGGACTGGGGTCAAGTGAGTTACACTCACGGCTTCATCCTAGAACACAAAACAGACTACTCCTGACTCTTAAAGGGTGGATCAATAAAGCCCAATTGATGGGTTATACCATAGGGTGACTTTAAACTATACTCCTTAGTGATCTGAAGCTGTTCCTGTTGTGTTTGCATTTTTGCAATATTATGCTTCGTTGAAGCAAGGTGGAACCAAGTGCTAATATGTCTTCTCTCTCTTTTTTAATTTCTCCAAATCTTTTGGGTTTCTAATACCATAATGGGAATGGACCCCATTCCTAAGTCAAAGTATGATTAAAGTTCATGAAATTAGTATTGTTTCACTCTTTGATGTCAGCCAAAAGTGCTCTTCGCAGCACTCGCAATGTGCCCAGTAATGACTCCTCCTGGAATTCGTATGGAGTTACATGTACTGGTAGCATATCTAAATATGATTGTAGACTTTTTTTATAAGACCCATTCCTCATACTATTATTGGAACTATCTGGGTATCTTTCTTCCACACTGCTTTCGTTTCTACTTGCAAATCCTGATATTTTATAACTTTGTGCCTCTCTGTATGCAGGACACTGTAGGCACGGGGGATGGCAATTTCAAAGATCAATGCTACTTCTGTCTTCTTTTCTTAGACCACTATATCTGGTTTTCTAGCATCTATCTTTTAAACTGTTGGTAATGGATGATCCCATGTGATGTAGACCATCATTTTCTATGATGCTTTGTAGCTCATGTTTAAAGTGTTTTTCAGCCACTTCAATACCATAATGTTTGCACAATGCCCAGTGCAACATTCTCACCACATTATTATGCCTTTCAGTATACAGTTCTTCTGCCATTAGTATGTCGCAACCAGCAACGAGATGTGCAACTGTTTCCAATTCTGTTTTGCAAAACCTATATTTGTCTGTTTCTCCCACATGTTCAATGGACTTTTATACCAACGTGTACGTACCCCACTATCTTGTACCGCCAATATTAACCTTTCATCTCTTGGTTTGAATTTGCCTCTCCTTAACCATTCCTGCGTTCTTTCCTGATCAACATGAGGTTCTTCCAGAAGTTTTCTATACTTGCAACTAGATTTATGCATTTTCCACATTTCTTGCATTCTCATCTGGTCCTTCACCTTATATTCTTTCTTTTGTTTTTTGGCACGTTCAGTTGCTGCTTGATTTTTATCTGCTTGTGGTTTGATTTCCATTCCTGCTTGATGTCGATATGCTTCTGCCAGCTTAAGCAGGTAAGTCATCTTAGATTTATTCTCCTCATGTTTCAAAACTTTCACTACATTTGGGTCTTGTGAGATCAGCAGTTATGTGTGGAGTCCCACAATTGTAGATCTATACATACAATCAATTTCAAGGGGGACCATCCCTCCTTCAGAACGGGGAATATATAATCGTGGTATGCACTGATTTTTATAAATCATTTGGTGAGCCTGAACTTTCTTGTTTTCCTATCTAATCTAGCCAATGCATTTTGGAGCCAGTCAACCACTTCAAAACTGTAAGCTAGATTTTGGGGCCAGTCACTCACTCCAAAACTGTAAGCTAAGACAGAAAGAGCAAATTAGTTTACAGCTTGGATTTTGTTCCTAGATGTTAGTGCTGTTTACAGGATTAATTTAAGTCTTCTGATATGTCATTTTTGATTGTCTTGATTTCAGCAAAGATAACATCTCTTTGACAAGCAGTGATAGGTTTTACAGCAGAGCTCTCATTCATTTTTACTAAACTGTTCCTGTCTCCTTAGAAATGGATCAGTGAGCGGCACAGAGTGTTGAGCAATATTCTAGGATGACTTTAAATTCAGCTCCTTAGGAAGCAGTTAGAACTATAGAGAGGACACTTCTGTATATTTGTAAAGACGTATTTTTGCAGACACAAGATAAGCAAGCACCCAGATTATGAAGGAACACTCTCCTATTTAGCCTGAGTAACTACTATGACCTTTGTTATACTAATATCTTAGTATCTGAGATATCTATCTTTTCTAAATCTAAACAACACAGGCACAGGTAAGTACAATTTCTCTTTGAATTAATAATATAACAGTACTCCTAAGTGCTGTTCATAATTTTATTGGCAAGACCTATACTAGATTTCTGTAGGTTTCTTTGGCTCTCATATAGAAATGGAAGTGTTCCACACTTGTAAAATGATAAAGCATTCACCTTGTGTATCACAGGACTACTAAACATCTCTAATCATTTTAAAATTTGTCCTTGTACACTACCGTCTTAGTGTACACTCCTGATGGTTACAATATAAAAAAACAAATGGTACAGCAGCCTGTATTATGCAGTCTTAAGGAGCTTGTTTCATAAAATTGTATTACTTAGGAGTAGCAAGTTGTTATTCTATCTGCAAAGTCCTGAAATTATCTGTTATTTATTAATGTTAGTGATCCTTGAGCTTTTTTATTTTAATGTAAATCTCATATCAGCCTTTAGGGTGTTTATCAGGACTAGCAATGCCCCAGGACACCCCTTCAGGTGACCCCCCCTTCCAAAACCTCTCCAGAGCACCCCCCGGAGGAGGTCCCTCGGAAGAGAACTTCCAAGAGGAAGCATTGGGACTCCCCTGAGTCCCTGACATCGGACACAGAGGACTCAGAAGGGACCCCACAGTCACCCTCTGAGGATGTCTCTTTTTCAGACATCCTGGAAATCCTCAAGCAGAGTGGTGGCTGGAAATCCCTTTCCCCTTCTGAAGACGAGTCCATGCACCTGGACACATTCAATTCCTGACCCTCCACCTCTTGGGTGTCTCTGCCATTCAACCCACTGCTAGGGATAGTAAGTCGAAAGGCATGGAGCTCCCCAGAATTCATGGAACCAGTTCTGCAGAGGCCCAATAAGTTTATCAATTGACTGGACGACAAACCTTTCCTGACTAAGGGCATGCCATTTGATGCTATGGTGGTTGTGGCAGCCACAAAGAAAGAATTAGCAGAAACCTCTTCTTCTGTCCATCCACTGAACAAGGAATCCCGTATGATAGACAGATACAGGAAGCGTGTCTTTTCTTCAGTGGCCTTTTCCCTTAGGTCACTGAATTATTTGCCCCATTTCACTCGTCCCCAGAGGGATCTCCTGACAGAGCTAGGAGATACCCTACAGGATCCTACAGCTCTGGGAGCTGCAGACAGAGCTGCTTCTCAGCTTGCGACCTTATCTTCTGTAGTTAACTCCTCCATGTGGCTTATCTCCTATGCAGCTGACGGAGCAAGCAGGGCAGCAGGCACAGGAGTCGCCCTACGGAGACATTCCTGGATGCGCCTTTGTCAGTTTGCGGAGCTCTTCAAGTCCTTTACCAACACCCCATTTGATGGCTCGTCATTGTTCGGGCCCAAGGTAAGAGAGACTCTTACCAGGTGTGAGCAAGATGGCAAAACTCTCTCTGCCATGGGAGTACATTTCAATGCGCCTACTAGACCTTATCCCAAAGGTCAAAAAGGTGGGAAAATGTGGTTCCAGAAATCCCAGAGAGCTTCGCCTGACACAGATGGTGACTTTTCCCCCAGGGGCAGAGGGGGGGAATAATAATGGGAGACGCTGCCCTCATGGTGGGGTCCGCAGAGTAAGGGTGACAGAGATACCTTCTCTGGTAGGCCCTTCCAGTGCTCCTGAAAGGAGGCCCACCTGTCCACCTCTGGAGGCAGTTGGGGGCAGATTGTCACTGTACCCAGAAGCCTGTCAATGTATCACAAAAGACACATGGGTACAGTTGGTAATATCCAGGGGGTACAGTATTCCTTTCTCCATGCCACCTCTCCCCAGAAAACATAAATCCATCCCAGATGTGCCACCCAATCTAAGGGAACAAGCAACCCTAGAAGTTCAAAGGTTGCTAAAAAAAAAGTCATCCAAGAAATCCCCACAGACCAAATCAGATCCGGAACTTACTCAAGGTTCTTTTTAGTTCCAAAGAAAACAGGGGACTGGAGGCCCACTCTGGATCTCAGCAGACTCATCAAGTCTGTCAAGAAGACAAAGTTCTGGATGGTGACACTGCAGTCCATACTTCCCTTTCTGGGAAAGGACAATTGGACATGCTCCATCGATCTCCAGGATGTGTACTACCATATCAAGATGAACAGGCGATCCAGGAGATATCTATGCTTCTGGCTGGGAGCCAGTCATTACCAGTTCAGAGCTCTGCCCTTTGGTCTCACCACAGCCTCCAGGGTGTTCACCAAATGCATGGCAGTAGTCACGGCTCATCTGAGGCATCTAGGATTCTGGGTGTTTTCATATTTAGATGACTGGCTCCTTACCGCCACCACCAAGCATCGACTAACCGAGGGAAGGGACATCACAATCCACCTCTGCTCACAGCTAGGCATCACTATAAACTACGAAAAGTCTGCCTTGTTGCCTTGTCAATATATTACATTTATAGGGGCAGAATTAGATAAAAAAGACATGATATTAAAACTGCCTCAGGAAAGGGCGTTGACCATTCAACATCAAGTTACAATCTTAATTGAGAGGAAAAAGATTCAAGCAAGGTTTGTTCTCAAAGTCCTGGGCTCAATGGTGGCAGCAACAACACTAGTTACCTTGGTGCTCTTCCACATGAGGACATTACAGTTCTACTAATGTCACATGAAATCCTCATCACGGAGACCTGCAAGAAGGATCTAAAATGGTGGCTGCAGTCTACGCAGATGACAAAAGGCAGGCCGTTCATCCTCCCCCCACCTGTAGCCACAGTGACCACATATGCTTCCCAGATTGGGAGGGGGGGGCATTACCTGGGACAGACTGTTCAAGGAACTTGACAACAAAATGAGTACCACTTGCACACCAATGTCCTAGAGATGAGAGCAGTGCTTCTGGCATTGCAAGCACTACAGAGCTGTCTACCTACGGGGACTATCGAGATTCAAACAGACAACATGTCAGTAGTGTGGTACATCAACAAGCAAGGTGGAACCAGATCCTACCCCTTGTGTCGAGAGGCTCTATGAGTATGGCAGTGGGCAATGTCTTCCCAACACTTTCTGACTGCAACGCACATTCCGGGGAAATCCAATGTGATAGCAGACAAGCTCAGCAGGGCTATCCTGATGCCCCATGAGTGGTCCCTGAAGCAGGAAATTACGAATCACATTTTTCAGAAGTGGGGCCAGCCTTGCTGCGACCTTTTTGCCACCTCCATCCATACCAAATGCAGCAGCTATTTTGCCCTAGTCTCCCCATCTGGACAGTCACCCAGGGATGCACTTGTTCACGATTGGCCCCTGGGACTTCTTTATGCCTTTCCTCATTCCCTCCAATACCAAAGGTCCTTCAGAAAGCCAAATTGTTGGGTTGCACACTAATACTCATCACCCCTTACTGGCCTTATCAAATATGGTTCCCCTTTCTATGGCCCCATCTCCAGGAGGAGTCTTGGCTCTTGGACCCAGTTCCAGATCTCCTGCTACATCAGTCGGGTGCACTCCATTCTTCCATACAGACCCTCAAGCTGACAGCTTGGTTTTTTTCACTTCCCATCTTAGCAAAGCTTCCTAACATCTCCCCAGTGGTACAACATATTTTAATTTCCTCTCCCAAATCCTCAATGAGAAAACTTTACACTAGCAAATGGAAGCGGTTCTCTTGCTGGGCAGCCAAAAATAGTATTGACCCTTTTACTGCACCCATTTCAAAGATCCTTGAATTTCTCACTGAAACCTTTCACCAAGGAGCAGCAGCAGCAACTATCAGAGTTCAGCTGGCAGCTATTTCCAATTTTCATGTGGGAGAAATACGTTCCAACATTATGTCCCACAGGTTATGCAAAGCCTTCCTGAAAGGTACTTCCCTCCTGAGACCCCCAATAAGAGAGCCACCTCCTCCTTGGGATCTAAACTTAGTCCTAGCTGCCTTCATTCTTCCTCCTTTTGAACCGGCTACTACTTGTTCTCTAAAATTCTTGTCTTGGAAAACTATTTTCTTAACTGCCATTGCCTCAGCTACGAGAGTATCAGAATTACAAGCTCTGTTCATTCATCCCCCTTACTTTAAATTTTTCACAAAGATAGGGTTTCTCTCAGAACCAACCCTTCCTTCCTACCAAAGGTTTGTCAGAGTTCAACCTGAACCAATCGATAGAACTACCTGTGTTCTTCCCTAATCATGGCAACAAGGCAGAATATAAACTCCACCAACTGGATGTTCATAGACAGTTACATTTTTACTTGCACAGGACAAAAGAATTGAGAAAATCTGACCAACTCTTTGTATCCTTTTCAGAAAACAGAAAGGGAACTTCAGTGTTAAAAGTAACTTTATCAAAATGGCTTTCAGACACCATCACTTATGTCTATAATTCACAGAGCAGGCAACTGCCAGGGAAAATTCAAGGACACTCAACTAGGGCCGTGTCTACATTTACTGCTTTTCAGGCCAGACTGCCATTAGACTCAATTTTGTGGCAGCTACGTGGGTTAATGCCCATACCTTCATCTCTCATTACAAAGTAGATGTGGCCTCCTTTGGTTCCATGGTCCTGAAGAGTCTATTCCAGTGAGCCACCCAAGAAGAAGGTGCTGGAGACGCGGTCCCAACCAGCAAGAAGGAAGACGAGATATGGACAACATAACATAAAGAAGTTATGTACTCACCAACACGTTCCATGTTTGTTGTCCTTGATCTCGCCTTCCTTCTTGCATCCCACCCTCCTTCCCCCTTCCTGGAAGATCGAGAGGAATACATAGGCTGTGATTCCCTTCCTGCCTTATGAGTTGGATAGACTTACAGTTCCTTTACTACTATCTTGGTGGGATATAAATATATATACATATACGTATAATTTATATACATGTCTATGTATATTGGCATATTACAGTCTAGTGTTATGGTTATCACAAACGAGATCTGGGTAACTATCGCTAGGCATGTTGAGATAGGGACTAGCCTCAAGCCAGTGGAAGCTCTCGAGCTTTAGAATGCGGCCGAGTCAGAGCCGAGGATCAGCTCTGAACCCAACCAGCAAGAAGGAAGGTGAGATCAAGGACAACAAACATGGAACGCTATGGGGAGTACATAACTTCTTTTATATTTTGCTCTTCAACTGAACAGCTGAGAGGACAGAGATGGAGAATGTCTCAGGATGTGGGCCACCAGATTGGGGACCAGTACTGGACAGTGAATGAGGCAGCTACAGCTCTGGGATAGACAATATAGCCATGTGCTCTCCCCCAGAAATGCATGTGGTAAGCCATTAATTCAGCTGAGTGATCTGGAGAATTGTCTTGTTATACATAAGTTAATGCGGATGCTGCTGGCTATTCATTTTAATGAATACAGCCAAAAACTTATGTTCATCCACAGCTGTAGCGGTAACTGCCAGGGAGTTTAGCAGACAGTTAGTGTTGGGGTATGGGTGCATGTGTGTGTAGGCATGTGTCTGCATGTGTAAGTACATGTTTGAGTGTGTCTGCAAGGGAAGACACAGTAGGGTGTTAGGTATGGGATAAGGTAGGTGTGTCTGTGTGTGTGTTATCAGGTAGGAAAGCTGCACATGTGCACTCATGCATGTGTGTGTTTGTGTATCTGTGTATTAAGTATGTATGTGTGTGTGTCTGCATAAATGTGTTCTGTGTGTGTTTGTGCATCTGTTTATGAGCGAGAGGGCTGTCATACCCCCATACCACTTAGACTAATAAGAAAATCCTATAACACTGAAGGGGGGACTACAACCCACCAGAGAAAACTCTAAACACGTTGGTTAGGGGGACCATTAGCTACCAGGGAGAACTCTAAAGACATGAGTTGGGGGACTGTTTCCTATCACGGAGATATCTTAAGATGTGGGTCTAGGGTACTACCAGCCACTACGGAGAAATCTAAAGATGTAAGTTAGGGAGCCACTAGACACAAGGGAGAAGTCTAGTGCCTTAACCACACTTACAGAGGATGTGTGTTGTGGGGTAAGCTATAACACTACAAACTAGAGATACATCTATAATATCATGCCTGAATAGCACTTAATCAAAACTAAACAAAACATAGGGACAAGGGAACATTAGGTCTCCAGAGATTATGCTAAACAACATGCCGTAACAGCATTTATAAAACACATGGGTCTGGGGACCCTAGCTACCAGGGAGACTTTTCATAGCATGCCATCAACACATTAAAAAAATAAAATGACAGTTTGGGTCGGGGAAACACGAGACACTAGGGAGAAACTAAACAGTGTGACATAAAGTCACTTGTTAAAAAAATAAAACAACAGTATGAGTCAGGGAAATACTAAACACCAGGGTCACTCTAAACACAATGCCTCAAAGGAACCAAAAAAATTTATACACTGCACCTTTCCACCTCCCACCTCACATAGAGGACATTAGTCCTCTGTGCTACCACTAGACACCAGGGAAACTGTAACATATTACCTAAATCCATGTCTGGTGAAAGAGGGGGAAAAGTTTCAAACTCTGCACCTTTCACACAGAGAACAGTAGTATTAACTTGATATGCTACCAGCCTGTAGTGCAGTCATTATTTGTCATACAACAGAAGTATGAGGGTCTAATATATGCCCCAATCGAGTGCTTGCAACAATCCATGAGTCACAAGGGACAGATGAGTAGGCTTCAGTAAAAGACTGGGAGGTACACTAGATGACACAGACACCAGGGAGAGTATCTGAACTACTATTGGGACTCTATTCAAAACGTTAATAGAGTGGCAGAGATGGCTAAGTCCCTGGCTCCAAGTTTTATTTGGGGCTTAGAATCAATGAATACATCCAGGAATCAGAAAAAAGGTATACTGAATGCTAGTGATTCAAAATATCACAAATAATGCTATACCTCAGGAAATATCTTCTGACAACATGGTAACTATAGCCTATACACAACAGATTTTGTAGGAATATTTACAGGCTCATTGTTAATCACTGTGGCCAGTGCCTACTCTAAATATTTTGTTATCTAAATAGTTTCAGGTGCATCACAGAAAACTTTAAAATATCACAAAGTTCATGGGGAGTAGCCTATCAAAACTGATTATCCATAAGAGACCTTGGGACCCAGGTGGACAGTAGTCTCTCCTTTGATAGTCACATCGCCACAGTAGTCATGAAGTCCTTCTATGTGGCACACCTCATCATAAAAGGGTTCTCATCCAGGAAAAAAGAGGTCATTGTTCCCCTCTACTCGACACTCATTATACCCATTATAGAGTACAAAGCCCCTTTTGGAATGTACCTCACAACCACACTCACCACGTACTCCCAAAACCAAATAGATGAAAAACACACAATCCGCTGGTCGGTACAATAAAGGTATATCCTCCAAATGAACCACGCTCCAAAGAATATTGCGTTACTGGATAATTGCTTTAATAGACAAACGGACACCAAAAGCACAAAGCACAACAAACATGGATTGAGCGTGCTTTCGTCTCTACGTACGAGACTTCATCAGAATCAATAAAACCATTAATTAATGCATTTAAATACTTTTTGTTGTAAATTAAAAACCTTGACAACAAATCAAAACAATTATTGCATCAGTTCAAATCACTGTAGAACGCACCTAAAGGGCTACTTTGAACATTCCAAAACTACTTGTAAATGCATTCATAAAAAAGCTAGTACACAGTAAAAAATGAATATATCAAAATTACAATATAAAATGTATTGAAAATACTAAAATATATACTAAATATTAAAAATGTTAAAATATGTAAGGTACTGAAATATTAAATATTAAATTTATAAATAGATAAAAATACATAAATCTGTGCTGGAAGCCGAAAGGTCTACAAAAATCTTTAAAACTAAAAAACTAAATTATCAATACTCAAGTGAAAATTTATTTGGGATTTAATGCCAGTAATTTCAATGCTGGCTTAATAGAAATATGATCATTCATGCCCACATGGGAGCAGGAGTCCAATCTAATCTGCCAAATTAATTCCCTATATTCAAGGAAGGTTTCCCAATCTCCACCCCTCTCCCCTAATTTCACTTCTTCCAAAACCCAGAATTTTATATTAGCATTCTTACATTTGAATGTATGTCTAAACAGGGCATTATTCTCATTCTTTTTATTAATGTCTCTCATGTGTTCATATATCCGTGCTCTCAGATGTCTTTCAGTTTTCCCCACATAATAGGCCCAGCATGTCCTACAATATGCGAGATATACTACCCCCTTTGTGTAACAGCTGTAGTAACTGTTACTCTTTAATCTATACCCAATACTTTGTATCCAAAGATCCTTTTCACCTGATAGAAATGGACATTGTGCGCATCTACCGCACTTATGGGTACCTGTCTTGGTTTGTGCCCCCCCACCTACCATTTAAAACCTTCTTTCTTTCAAAAATCTTTTTAAGGTTGTTGTTCTTCCTGTAACCAATTAATTTATTAAAGCAAATCTATTAAAGCAATTATCCAGTAACGCAATATTCTTTGGAGTGTGGTTCATTTGGAGGATATACCTTTATTGTACCGACCAACGGATTGTGTGTTTTGCATCTATTTGGTTTTGGGAGTACGTGGTGTGTGTGGTTACTGGTGTTCTGCTGATCGGTTATGAGGGATCCCCCATGATGGAAGAAGACAGGTCATTACTGAGTCAGTTAATACGGGTCATACAATCTCACTCCCAGGACTCTAACAGGCTGGTTGAACCCATTGACCCGTGTGCTTCTATTCCTTGTGCGCAGGGTAGTCCTGCGAGTACGGATAGACCGGAAATGACATTACGAGGCAGAGAACAAGGAACAGGAACTTCCCATTCCCCTAGCAGTGGAGAGCGGGTTGTGCGTAATTTTTCTGGCAACAGGATGACCAGAACTGTACCTGGAGTAGTGCGACGATCTTTGGATGGATACAATAACATTAAATTTACTGACCGGCTGGATAAGTCTTTCTCTTCAGTTGTCGACGAGGCCGAGAGAATACCAACAGGGAATGTGTGCTTTAAGGACAAGTGTAAAACTTTTCAACATGAGCTGAACAGGTACCGGAATTTATCTTTAGACAACTGGTATTTAACGCAATGCGTTGAACGAAAGATTGCACCTAAGGGACTTAGACTTACTAAATTCCCTAACAATGTTTATGGGAATGATGAACTTTTCAAAACGATTTCTGATTTATTAAATGATTGTGGTCTTGCTATTTTGAAAGCTATGATAGTAAGTAACACTAAAGTCATGGGTGATTGTAAAGTTTATACTGATCGATTATACCATGAAATCAGTAATGATTTATTATTCACTATTACAGAATATAAAAATATTTATTGTAAGGTACTTCAGGATGTTGATGTTTCAAAAAATTATAAAAGGAAATTGGGTAAAATTGAACGTGACATGTTAGACTACAGGGAAGGGAGAGCATATGTAAGCACTGATAGAAGGAAGTATAATAAATACCCTTCATATGCCCCATTTGAACAGTCCAATAGGAGGAATTACCATTTTAATTATGTACAAGAAACAAGGTATCAGGATACCGATTCCTCTTATAGTAACTATAATACAGGTTACAACGAAGTTGGAAGTATTGATACTAGGGACCCCATTGACCCTTTAGGGGAAGGACAGGGGCCCCGGAGGTCCGAAAGGATCAGGAATCAGAACCGTCAGCACTCCTATGCGGAGGTGATGGGGAATTACCACCAGAGAAAGCAAGTGCGGGCGATATACTGACATGCCAGCTAGAAGATAACTATTTTGAAATGCAAAATGTACATAATAACTTAAGTGGTACTCGGATGAATTTTGATGTTGTTCAGAATACACCATTTGGAGACCTAGACGATTTAAATAATGGTAGTAATGATATAGTTTTGGATTATTTGGGCACGGGTAAACGTTCCATGCATTCCTAGAATAATTTTAATATTTATAACTATACAGACGTGGAGATTACCCCAGCATTTTTTGGTCTTTTTACAAAGGGATTTACTTTTATACCCACAAGGAAGCCTAAGGCTGATGAGATTATACTTGACATTAAATTATTTGTAAGAAAGCTTAATTTAGGGATTTTATTTCAAGATCAACACTCGAGAGAAAAAAAGAGTATTAAAAAGGAGGAGTACATTTAACCCCCCTCTCCAACAGGATGTTTCTAACTTTGAGGTGTGTACCCTTAACATGGTAAGGGAAGGCTTTAATAGCAGAAAACCTAAACAAGTCCATAATAATTTATCTGCTGAGGAAATCTGTATTCTAAATCAGTTACAAAGCAATAAGAAGCTTAGAATTATAAAACCTGATAAGGGGGGGAGGTGTAGTTCTTATGGACAAATGGGACTACACCAATAGGATGTTAGAGATTTTGAACACGGGAGATAGATACCAGATTGTCTCTAGGAATGAAATTAATATATGCTATAGGAAAATAGATCTTATACTGGAGGATAACCTTATGCAAGGTTTAATTGATTTAGATCTATATAATTTTTTGAGGGTCCCAAAACTGATTATTCCTGAGATATTTGGGATCCCAAAAATACATAAACAAGTTGATAATCCCCCTTTGAGGCCCATTGTCACATCTCAGGGCTCAAAAACTCAAACCTTAGCCATATATGTGGACACTAAGATAAAATATTTTTACCTGGGTTACCCACATATTTTAATAGACTCTTGGGACCTTTTAGAAAAGTTTAATGCTATACCTTACCACGACGATTATTCATTTGTATCAATAGATGTCAAGGATCTTTTTTCCGTTATACCCCACACTACAGGCCTTGAATGGTTTGAACAGATGTTGGCAGAATTTAATATTCTTAATGGTGATGAATTTGGACTTGTCCTTGAAAATATGGAATTGGTTTTGAAAAATAATTTTATATATTTTCAGGGGGACATTTATCACCAGCTTGACGGGGTAGCAATGGGTTCGGCCTGTGCCCCAATTTACGCCAACATTATTATGCTTTTTTGGGAACGCAATTATGTGTTCAAATCATCCTTTAAACAACACATTATTAAGTATTTTCGTTTTTTGGATGATATTTTTATTGTTTGGGATGGTTTGGACACACAGATTGGTGAATTTATTGAATATTTGAGTGGTACTACTACATTTCTCCAGTTCACCTTTCAACATACTAAAGATGAAGTTAATTATTTGGATGTTAAGATAAGTAAGGATTAATTCAATAGAAGCTATAAGTCTAGGATTTATAGGAAAAGTTGTTTTTCAAATTCATACGTCCATTTTCAGAGTGATCATCCATTATTTTTGAAAAAGAATGTAGTGAAGGGTCAAATGATCAGGGTTTCAAGAATGACCAGTGATTTTAAGGAATTTATGGAAGAGATGGAAGTAGTCCAAGAACTATTCAAAGAGAGAGGATATCACAGTAAATTAATTAAGACCATAAAAAAGGAAGTTGTAAAGAAACGTGAATTAAAATATTGTCCACTTTTAACATTTAATGGTGAAATGAGTATTTTAACCACTGGGAGTGAGACATTAGTTGGTATGGACTCATTAGTGGACAATGGGGATATGAGGACTGGTCTGGAACTACCCCGTTTGACTTTAACCTATTATACTGACATAGGATGGTTGCAAAAGGGTATGGTTTGGAACATCTTTAGGAGTATGGCCAGCAGACCATCAATTTTTCAACAACCCCTAAGGTTTGGTTACAGGAAGAACAACAACCTTAAAAAGATTTTTGAAAGAAAGAAGGCTTTAAATGGTAGTGCGGGAGCACAAACCAAGACAGGTACCCATAAGTGCGGTAGATGCACACAATGTCCATTTCTATCAGGTGAAAAGGATCTTTGGATACAAAGTATTGGGTATAGATTAAAGAGTATCAGTTACTACAGCTGTTACACAAAGGGGGTAGTATATCTCACATATTGTAGGACATGCTGGGCCTATTATATGGGGAAAACTGAAAGACATCTGAGAGCACGGATATATGAACACATGAGAGACATTAATAAAAAGAATGAGAATAATGCCCTGTTTAGACATACATTAAAATGTAAGAATGCTAATATAAAATTCTGGGTTTTGGAAGAAGTGAAATTAGGGGAGAGGGGTGGAGATTGGGAAACCTTCCTTGAATATAGGGAATTAATTTGGCAGCTTAGATTGGACTCATGCTCCCATGTGGGCACGAATGATCATATTTCTATTAAGCCAGCATTGAAATTACTGGCATTAAATCCCAAATAAATTTTCACTTGAGTATTGATAATTTAGTTTTTTAGTTTTAAAGATTTTTGTAGACCTTTCGGCTTCCAGCACAGATTTATGTATTTTTATCTATTTATAAATTTAATATTTCAGTACCTTACATATTTTAACATTTTAATATTTAGTATATATTTTAGTATTTTCAATATATTTTATATTGTAATTTTGATATATTCATTTTTTACTGTGTATTAGCTTTTTTATGAATGCATTTACAAGTAGTTTTGGAATGTTCAAAGTAGCCCTTTAGGTGCGTTCTACAGTGATTTGAACTGATGCAATAATTGTTTTGATTTGTTGCCAAGGTTTTTAATTTACAACAAAAAGTATTTAAATGCATTAATTAATGGTTTTATTGATTCTGATGAAGTCTCGTACGTAGAGACGAAAGCGCACTCAATCCATGTTTGTTGTGCTTTGTGCTTTTGGTGTCCGTTTGTCTATTAAAGCAATTATCCAGTAACGCAATATTCTTTGGAGCGTGGTTCATTTGGAGGATATACCTTTAATGTACCTCACAAGACATCTACAGCAGCTGGAAAGGCCACAGAAGTACCTCACATAGAGGATTACTGGCCTCAAACAAACGCCCTACACTGACCACCTCAAAAAACTTCAGCTTTACTCCGTAGCATACCGCCTACACCGAGGTGATCTCTGCCTAACATATAAAGCTATGTCAAACCCAGAGCTGATGGACATGCTACACCTAAAGAAATCCCAATCCCTCTGAGCTACACGCTCTAGGGACCGAAACCTTGTCACCACAGTAAACAGGACATGCTGGAGGGATAGATTCCTGTCCCAGAGACTTCCCATACTCTGGAACAGGCTACCCATCTATGTCAAGCAAAGTTCTTCATTAGCACTCTTCAAGAAAAATCTTGATGAGTGGATGGGAAATAGGAAATACACCCCAGGGATCACTTCTATGTCTCTTCTCAACAGTGGCACAGGAAAATAAATTTCTTGGGTGGCGTAAACCAGGGAACCTTGTTGGCTAGGCTTACGTAGGCCCTTGGGTCGATAGCCAAGTACCTACCTATGAACCTATCATACTGACCACTAGTTCACTTCAGTACACTTGAAACTTTAGTAAAGATGATAGATATCAAGCCATTTACATTCATTCCTCAGCACTGATATACAATTAGAGCAGCAGAAAATTGTATTCAAATGTTTAAGAATACAATCAGCTATCCCAGATCATAAACAATTCTAGATGAAACTAGTCCCATATCTATTAGCATAGAAAACTGAAATGCTGAACATAAAATGCTTAGTGCTAGCAATGTTGTTTATAAACAATGAGGCCTGCTAAAGCCTTGATGTTCTGACACCAGTAACAAAAAAGAAGTTATGTTCTTACCATAACGTTCCATGTGAGTTGTTCATCTCGCCTTTGTTCTTACACGTGGGCACAGTGCTGATCCATCGGCTCCGAGTCGGCCGCTTTCCAAGCTCATGATCTTTGAGTAGCTCGAGGCACAGTCCCTATCTCATGATGCTCTCCTACCAACCCCAGATCTAGTTTGCTGAACACAGCATTAAAAAATACAATTAAGCACCAAAAATACAATATGTACATATGTATATAGCTATTTACAATTAGCTAAGAGATATTCTGGCTGGAAGGAAGGACACTAGTCAGACCAGCCAGACCACCAGTCATACCCGTTCTTCCAGAACCCAGAGGGGGAAGGTGGGAGGGAGTGTAAGAAGAAAGGCGAGATGAACAACTCACATGGAACGTTATGGTAAGAACATAACTTCTTTATGTGAAGTTGTTCAATCTCGCCGTTTGTTCTTACACGTGGGTAGCGTCCCAAGCACCCTAATCCTGGGCGGCTCACGGGAGTACATTCCTGAGAACAGTGGAACCAAAGGAAGCCCTGTCCCTGGAGGCCCTGTCCTGTCCACTTTGTAATGAGTGATAAACGCATGACGTTTGGACCAAGTAGCAGCTGCACAAATGGTGTCCAAAAGTAAATGGGCTGCATGAGCCACGGATGTAGAAACAGCCCTGGTAGAATGAGCTTTCACTTCACGTTCTAAAGGTTGGTTAGCTGAAGAATATACAAATTTTATACAATCAGAAAGCCATTTAGACAATGTAACTATGGATACAGAAAGACCTTTCTTATTATCTGCAGAGGAAACAAAAGAGTTGATCCGATTTCCTAAATTCCTTTTTTCTGTCCAAATAAAACCTCAATTGTCTGTGAACATCAAGCTTATGTAACATGTATTCCAATTTATTGGAATGATGTCTGAAAAAGGTGGGAAGCTCAATAGACTGGTTTTAAATTAGTCTCAGAGCAGGCCTTAGGAAGAAAGGTAGGATTTGTCCTGAGAGACACTGTCGGGGTGAAAGACCAGATATGGAGGTCTGATAGAAAGTGTTTGCAGTTCAGAAACTCTGCGCGCCAAGGTAATAGCCACCAAGAAAACTGTCTTCCAAGAAAGAAACTTCAGAAGACAAGATGACGCTGGCTCAAAGGAGGGGGGGGGAGCATTAGTTGAGACAGCACCAAATTTAGATTCCAGGGAGTAACAGGATGTCTGATGGGTGGCCTAAGGTGATGAGTCCCTTTCAAAAAAGCTTTACATAATCTGTGGGACATAATGTTAGAACCTTTGCATCCCACATGAAAGTTGGATATAGCAGCCAATTGAACCCTTACAGTAGCAACTGCCACACCATCATGAAAAAGCGAAGTCAAGAATTCCAAAATACTATGAAGAGGAGTGACATAGGGATCAATATTATGCTGGGAAGCCCAATGCACAAATCGCTTCCATTTGCTGTTGTACAGTTTCCTGGTAGAGCCTTTATGAGAAGAAACTAGAATATGTTGTACCGCAGAAGACAATTTATATGACCTGGCTAGGTTGGGAAGTGGAGCAGCCAAGCTGTCAGTTTCAGGGAGAAAAGAGAGGGGTGAAGAACTCCCGACGAATGAGTCAGAAGGTCTGGCACTGGGTCCAGAACCCAAGGTTTTTCCACTTGGTATTGCTGAAGGAAGGGCAACCATATTTGCCGAGGCCAAAATGGGGCTATCAGAATAACAGTCCTTCCCAAGCTTTTGGCTTTCTATAAGAATCTGGGGATCAGAGGGGTTTGGTGGAAAGGCATAAAGGAGACCCGAAGGCTAATCATGTACGAGCTAATCCCTTGGGCTGTCCCCTGGTGGAGGGTACATGGCAAAGTAGCTTCTGCATTTGGCATTCATCGGGGATGCAAAAAAGTCGCAGCAAGGCTGGCCCCATCTGCGGAATATCATCTCCGCCACTCGTTCTTTGAGGGACCACTCGTGAGGCAACAGAATGGCTCTACTCAGTTTGTCCGCTATCAAGTTGGATGACCCCAGGATGTGCATTGCTATCAGAAAGCACCCAGTAGATACAGCCTACTGCCAAATTCTCATGGCCTTTCGGCATAAAGGGTAAGACTTGGTTCCCCCTTGTTTGTTGATGTACCAGACTACCGACATGTTGTCGGTCTGTATTGCAATCGTCTCTTGAGGGAGAGAGTCGTGAAAGTGTTGCAACGCTAGAAACACCGCTCTCAACTCTAGGACACTGATGTGCAAATGGGATACCATCTCTGACCAAGTGCCTTGGACAGCTCTTCCCTGAAACAGCCCCCCACCCCCACCCTATCAGGGAAGCATCTATGGTCACCGTGGCTGAGGGAGGGGGAAGTACAAATGAGTGACCTACAGTTACCTGGTGGCTGTTCAACCACCAAAGAAGGTCCTTTTTGCAAGCATTTGTCAGAGAATCTTGTGTGACATTGGAAGCTGTTGATAAGACCACTGTGTGAAGAGTAACCACTGGAGTATCCTCATGTGCATTCGTCTCAGAGGAACCGCTAGGAGTGTTGCTGCCATGGTGCCTAACAGCTTCAGAACCTGGAATGCAAGAACTCTTCTTTCCATTATCAAGTGGGACACTTGACTTAGTAGAGAGATTACTCTTGCTTGAGGTAATCTGACCAAGGTAATGGTGGTGTATAGATTTGCTCCTATAAAGGAAATATGCTGTGACGGCAATAAAGCAGATTTTTCTAAATTTATGGTTATGCCTAACTGGGAACACAGGTTGATTGTGTAATCTCTGGAACAAATCAGTTGATGTCTGGTGGTGGCGGTGAGGAGCCAGTCGTCCAGATATGGAAACACGTGGAATCCTAAACGTCTCAGGTGAGCCATGACCACTGCCATGCATTTGGTGAACACTCTGGGGGCTGTTGTGAGACCAAAGGGCAGAGCTCGGAATTGGTAGTGACTGGCCCCCAGTCGGAAACGCAAGTGATCTCTGGATGGTCTGGCCATTTTGATGTGGTAGTACACATCCTTGAGATCTATAGAGCACATCCAATCATCCGTTTCTAGAAACAGGTAGTATCGATTGAAGTGTGACCATCCGGAACTTTTCCTTTTTGACAAAGGTGTTGAGTTTGCTGAGGTCTAAGATGAGCCTCCAATCCCCCATTTTCTTTGGAACTAAAAAGAACCTGGAGTAAGTTCCGGATTCTATCTGGTCTGCCGGGACTGGCTGGATGACTCTTTTTTCCTAGCAGCTTGTGAATTTCTATGGCTGCTTGATCCCACAGACTGGGTGGAATGTCTGGGATTCTTGTACGACTAGAAGGGGATTCTGAAAAGGGAATGATGTATCCTCTGGTAACTATGCTTTTTACCCAAGAATCTGATGTAATTCCTAGCCAGGCATCTGGGTATAAAGCCAAGCGACCCCTGGCTGCCTCCAGAGCAGGACAGTTGGGCCTCCTCTCAGGAGCACTGATAGGGCTTGCCAAGAAACTGCTCCCTGTCACTCTGGTTTTGCAGACCCCCTCTGCCGCCTGGGTGGCTTCTACCATTATAACCCCCTCCTCTGCCCCTGGAGGGGGGTTCACTGTGTGTGTTTTGGAAAGCTCCTCGGGGTTTCCGGAACCACATTTTTCCACCTTCCTGCCCTTTGGGGTATGGTCTAGTAGGGGTGGAAAAACGGACTCCTGCGGCAGACAGAGTCTTTCCCTTCTGCTCACAGCTAGCGAGAGACTCCTTGACTTTGGGCCCAAACAAGGAAGAGCAGTCGAATGGGGTGTTGACAAAGAAAGACTTGAACGCAAAGGAGCAGCGCATCCAGGATTGTCTCCACAGGGCTATCGCTGAACATGCTGCCCAGCTTGATCCATCAGCTGCATAAGAAATGAGCCGCATGGATGAGTTCACAATAGATTTAAGGGTGTTAAGTTAGAGGCAGTATCATCTGTATTGCCCTGTAGAGTATCTCCAAGCTCTTTGAGGAGATCTCGTTGAAGACAGGTAAAATGGGTTAAGTAGTTAAGTGATCTCATTGCAAATGTCGCAGAACTAAAGATGCATTTCCCGTATCTGGACAGAAAAAGAGGTTTCTGGCATCTCTTTCTTGGTGGCCACCACCACCACCATGGCATCAATGGGAACTCCCTTAGTAAGAAAGGACCTGTCTTGGGGGGAGGTGATAAATTTGTTGGGTCTCCGAGGGACCGGTTCCATGGAATCAGGAGACTCCCATGCCCTTCGAGTGACCAAATCCATTATTCGTCAAAGAGCAGAGAAACCCAGAAGGTGGAAGGTTGAGACCCAAAGGCCTTCAGGAGCAATGACTCATCCTCAGTAGGGTAAGGGACTGCCAGTTGCTCCTCTGCCTTAGTGTTTCCAATATGTCTGCAAATGAGACATCCTCCGAGTGGGACCTTGGGGACCCTTCTGATTCCTCTAAGTCAGTGTCTGATGTTAAGGATTCCTGAGGGGAATCCAAATGCCTCCTCTTGCACACTCTCTTCCTAGGGACCTCATCAGTGGGGGCATCTGGTGAAGTCTCCGTAGAGCAGGGGTCACCCGATGGGGTCACCTGAGGCTCTGGGTCTCGATGCTTGGTAGGAACCTGTGATGTAGAGACAGAATGCGGCCCTTTAGAGGAGAAAGAGGATAGATCCGAAGAGGTAAAGGTCTTTGCAGACATGACCCTCTTCATGGCATCGAAGGCACCGGTGTCTCGGCCCAAGGAGTCCGCCGGTTCCAAGGAAGACAGCAACTTCCCCGGGGCCGAGTCCATGGGCTCCAAACCAGAGGACGGAGCCGAGCTCATCTGCGCCGAAGCCCCGAGAGGGAGAGTCGGAACCGAAGCCTCAGTTCGACTCTCCCCCCTGGAACCAACGAGGCAGTGTCAGCTCCGAGATTCTTTGATCAGAACCGAAGAAATCAAGGTCGACGGGGCCGAGGGCACTAGAACAGGCCATCGGCTCCGAGGGTTCTACAACTATCAGATCTTCTCTTTCTGGCTTCAAAGGCTTGACTAGCCTCAGGGGAGGAGCAGAACTCATAACAGGGAGGGTTTCTGGCTTCGAAGTCAGTTGAGACGAAGCCGAAAGCAATTTGGCCAGAGCTGGGTTCTCTAAGAGCCTCTGCACCACACGGTCCACACTGATGTCCAAAAGTGTCATGGAAGAATGGGTCAAAGGAGCCGAAGAAGCCACCGACCTAAGGATCGGAGACTTCAACACTTCCGACACCAGTTCCAACACTGGGAATTGGCTCCGAGATACGAGTTAAGTGCACGGCTCTGAAGACTGAGGAGCCGGCGACCGAGTCTTCACAGAGGTGCTCGGACCCGAGGACCTGGGCTCCAAGGACACCTTTGAAGACTTTGACCCCTTTGAAGACTTGGAGGTCTGGTCAGTCTTGTCTAATGCTTCCTGAAAGTCTGGCTTTAACAGCCCTCTATCCACCAACTTCCTTCACCTTTCTAACATAACCCTGCCGCTGAAGGAGTGGCAGATAGAGCAATCCTCTTGTAAATGTACTGGCCCCAAGCAATACACACAAGAAACATGATTATCGGTAATGGATATTTTCTGCCCACAGTTACACCTCTTAAAAGTACAGTTTTGTACCTACCATAAATGTAGATGTTCGAGGATTCCCTTGCTGCAGTCCTGACAATTAAAGACAAGTCCCAAAACAACCTGAAAACATGTACAATATATACAGTAATATATATACAAAAATATAAGCATGTAAACTCACCTACACAAAACCCCTGAAAACACAGGGGAAGGAGGGAGCAAGGGAATCCTCGAACATCTACATTTATAGGTAGGTACAAAACTGTACTATGTTCTTCTTGCTGCAGTCCTGACAATTGGGTAGAATCCCAAAGCAGAGGTAAGGGAGGCTGGTAAATTATAAAGTAGCAGGAGCTGACAACATGCCTTGTAAAACAGCTGTGGCAAAACCAGCTCTAGTCTTAGAGTATACAGGCAGGTGATAATGCCTAGAGAAAGTATGCACTGAACTCCAAGTAGCTGCCTCCAGAATATCCTTAGTTGCCACCCCCCTTAGAAATGCTGTTGAAGTGGCAGTAGCCCTAGTGGAATGAGGCCTAATCCCAGCTGGAACCTCTTTGCCATGATGGGAATAACAAAATGCAATGCAAAAGCCAATCCACCTAGAAATAGTTTGTTTTGACACAGGCTTGCCCTGTGAACTTAAAGCAAAAGAAACAAGTAACTGCTGAGACTGCCTAAAATCTTTAGTCCTGCTCAAATAATAACGCAATTGCCTGTGTACATCTAAAGTGTGCAAAATCTTTTCCCCTTTATTTTGAGGATCTGCAAAAACGTAGGCAAATGAATAGTTTGGTTTAAAGCCACACTAGAAACTACCTTAGGCATAAAGGAAGGATTAGTAATGATACCCTGTCCTTATGGAAAATCAAAAGGGCTCTACTGCCATAAGGGCCTGCAACTCAGACACCCTTCTTGCAGAAGTAATAGCCAACAGAAAAGCAGTCTTCCATGACAAATATTTCAATTCAGCAGTAGCTGCAGGCTCAAAAGGTTGTAGAGTAAGTTTTTCCAACACAAAATTGAGATCCCAAGCAGGAGTAGGAGCTCGGGGTCTTATATTCTTTGCCCTCTAAGAAACTGCTTGAACAAAGGATGCGAAAACAAAGGTGGGTCACAATCATAGTGAGCTGAAATTGCTGCAGCATGAATCTTTATGGAAGAGAAAGACAAACCTTTGTCCAATAATTCAGTAAGATATTGAAGAGCCACACTCAAATTAGGCTCTGAAATCTCCAAATTCTTTGCTGTACTCCAAAATAAAAATCTCTTCCATTTTTCTGCGTACACTCTCCTAGTACTAGGCCTTCTAGCTTCCATAATCACATTTAAAACTTGTTGAGGAAGCTGAGACCTACCATGCTTCAACACAGAATATGCCAAGCTGTGAGATGAAGAGATTGAAGCTTGACATTGAGCAGATGACCGTCCTTCTGAGATAACAGATGAGGAATCAGAGGTAAAGGCCATGGAGGCTTCTTTACAAGACTCCTTAGAAGTGGGTACCAGTGTTGCCGAGGCCAATCTGGAGCTATCAAAATCATCCTTGGCCTGTCCTGTCTGACCTTTAGTAATACCTTTAGAAGAAGAGGTAGAGGTGGAAAGGCATAGACATGAAGGTTTTTCCAACTGAAAGACAGAGCATCCACTTTCCAAGCTGTGTGATGAAACCCCTTTGTGCAATACTTTGGCAGCTGGTGGTTTAGTGGAGAAGCGAACAGATCTATGTCTGGAGTTCCCCATGACACTGTCAATTTCTGAAATACATGAAGATCCAGTTTCCACTGTGTGGGATCCATGATTTGTCTGCTTAATACATCTGCTAGGAGTTCTGTGCTCCTGGCAGAAACCTTACCTGAAGAGTCAGTTGCAGGCTTAACGCAGTCTCCCATAAAATCATTGCTTGCCTGCATAGAGGATAAGAATGTGTTCCCCCTTGCTTGTTGATGTACCACATGACAGTTGTGTTGTCTGTCAGAATCAACACCTGCCCTGGAAGAAGTAACTCCTTGAACGCCATCAATGCAAACTGGACTGCTAACATCTCCTTCATGTTGATATGTAGATGCTGTAGTCTGGCAGGCCACTTGTCTTGTATCCACTTTCCATTTAGATGAGCTCCCCAAGCAATGTCCGAGGCATCTGTCGTTAAAATCTGACTCGCCTCTGGCCGGGTCACAGAGAGTCCCTTGTTTAGGTGACATTCCTGAGCCCACCACAAGAATTCCTTTTGAAGGCAAGGTATTATTTGAATGACAGTGTCCAAATCTTGGCAGTGCTGTGTCCATACATTTTGAGATACCATTGCAGCTTCCTCATATGCAGTTTGGCATTGGGAAGCACCAGAATACAAGATGCCATGAACCCTAATGCTTGAAGGACTGTCCTTGCAGTCAGCACGGACTGATGAGATAGTTGATGGAAGTAAAGTGACAGACTCTTTTGTTTGTCCGGGGTTAAAAAGGCCATCTGGGCTGCTGTATTCAGTCTCACACCCAGAAAGCACATGTCTTGAGAGGGTACTAGACTGGACTTTATTTCGTTCACAGAATACCCTAGGCATCTTAGCACTGCTATGACATATTCCAGATGCTGTAGAAGGTGTTCCTTTTCTTGAGCCAGAATCAGGCAGTCGTCCAAGTAAGGATAAATTTGAATGCCTTGAAGCCTGAAGTAAGCTATCACTGGAGCCAGAACCTTTGTGAATACTCTGGCCGCAGTAGATAAGCCAAAGGGCAATGCAGAGAACTGATAATGAAAATCTCCAGTTCGAACCCGCAGATACTTTCTGCAACTTAGCCTTATGGGCACATGAAGGTAAGCTTCCTTGAGATCCAAAGTTACCATCCAGTGATCCTTGCCCAGCAGAGGTAACAGTTGCTGTAACGTCAACATCTTGAACTTGGGAATGTCCAGATAAGTGTTGAGGATAGATAAATCCAAAATTGGTCTCCACGTGTTCCCCTTCTTTGGTACTAGGAACAGGCGAGAATAAAAAAGCCCCTTTCTGACACAGGGACTGGCTGAATAGCCCCTATCTGGAGTAACTGAGAAACTTGCTTGTGAGCCTCTTTTCTTTGTGGAGGAGGAACATCTGGAATGCCTTTGAAAGGGGGCATTGTGTGGAAATAAAATCTGTACCCGTGATGAATGATATCCAGCACCCATCTGTCTTGAGTGATTAAATCCCAATTTTCTTTGAAAAGAGACAATCTTCCTCCCAAAGGAGCTGCCAGACGAGAGTCCACTGGCAGCTGAAAAGGCAGGTCATTGGTTCTGCTTACGAAAGGACTGACCCCTGCCCTCACCAGAAGTCTGAGCAGGTGAACTGTCTGATCTAGGCCTAAACGAACCTTGAGCCCTGCCCCTACCACGTCTAGACCTACCCCTAGACTGGGAACCATAAGCAGGATATGTCCACCCCTTAGCAGGCCAATTTCTACTAAACTTGAGGCTGCACCTGCAAAAATCTTTAACAGTCTGCATAGACTTAGCTTTGTCCTCCATTTTCTTTAAAACTGCTTCCACAGGCGGTCCAAACAACACATCAGACTGTAAAGGAGCATCCAAAATCCTGGTCTTAACATGCTCAGCTAAATTCTGATCCTTCAACCATGCATGTCTGCGAAGAACAGAACTAGTAGCAGCCACCTTCGAGGAGGCCTGAACAGCATCAAAACCACACTGCAAAGAATGCTTACCCACTTGTTCAGACACATGAACCAAATCCAGCAATTCTTTACACTCAATACCTTCCGCCAAAGCATCCACCTTAGATTTCAATAGTGAAAGGAGATAATTCTGATATTTCAGCATATGAAATTGACAATTCAAAGCCCTCATGGCTAGAGTGGAAGAAGTATATACTTTCTTACCCCACCTATCCAAAGCCCTTGCCTCTTTATCAGAGGGTACAGGATTTTTAACCACAGAAGCTTTAACACCTTTAGGCCCCTGAGAAACAGTTTCTGGGTCCGCCCTGGGACTCTTAAACAAATACTTATGAGCTTGCACCCTATAATACCTATCAGGCTTAACAGGAGCAGGAGGCAAGGAATCAGGGTTCAGAGAAGCCTCTGCAAAACATCCTCCACCACATTCAACACAGGAGGAATAGCTAAGGGCCTATGCTGGGGCAAAACAAGAATTCCCTAAGCCTTTTCTGGAGTCAGAGTAATCTTGGCCTTCCCATTTAAAGTGCTCCCTCATGGAGTGAAGAGTCTCTGAAAATGAAAAATCCTCAGGAGGAGAAGCTGAAGGAGTGGAATCATCCACATCAGAATCAGAATAAGTAGGAAACTCTGGCAAGTCTTCCACAGAAGACTCTGAAGCCTGTGAACACTGTTCAAAACTATCAAACTCCTGTTCCACCCTAGGCCTCTTATCAGGTGGGCGCATAGAACCTCTAATCAGAGTAATCAAATCTTCTGCCATTTTAAGCATATGTTTCTTAGGCACAGAGCCCGAAATGCTAGGAGAAGCCCCTACAGAAGCTGAACTTGGCCTTCCTCTAAAAGAAGCTTTGGCAACAGAAGGAGAGGCCCTAACTACCTTGGGAAGAGAAGGAAGAACAGTTACCTGAGAAGCCCCCTCAGCCTGGCCTACCTCCTGAGAGGGCACATCCTGTAACAGTAAAGTATCTGCCTGAGACTCCATAGAGACTCCTGGCAAAACCTCTGGCTCCCCTGAGCCTTCTAAAGGACCGGCGTCCGGGACTGCCGGTTCCTCACCCCTAGACTTCACTGTTTTGTCCTTACGCTTCTTAGATGAAGCAGGCGTCGGAGTATCCAAACACTAACCTAGCACAATCAAGCCTCCTCTTAATAGTGCTTTGTTAAATCTAGCACAAGAGCGGCAACCAACAACAACAAGGTATACACAATGTATGATAATCCCTATGCGTATCTGCTTCCCACAAGAAATACAGTTATTCACTTTTTCTGACATCCGGTTAAATACTGAGGCAAGAAAACCAAAATGTTCAACTCTGTATTCGGTCTGAAACTGAAAATCTCAGAACGCCAACCTGCACTCGCAAAAATTGCTTCTGCATGGACCATGCGGCAAAAGACTGAAATGGAAATCGGTCATGCGCATTACAATTGTCAGGACTGCAGCAAGGGAAGACGAAGAACATCCCCGACTTCTGTTTTTCAGACATGACAAAATCAAACACAAATTATCAGATCCCTGATAAGATATATCTAAATAACAGAATTATCAAGAAAGTTCAAATCCCTGAACAACAATCTAATAAGATTAAGTATTACATATATATATATATCGAGAAAGTTCAAATCCTAAACAGAAAGAAAAATATCAATAGCAAGATGAACAACAAATCTAACTGTGCACACTATGTGACAAATAACAAGGGGATAAGGAAGCAACCTGACAGAGCCCTGTCAAGTAAAACGCCAACTAAAGAACGGCCAAAGGCCTAAGAGTAACCACTCCAACAATATAAACACTGCAGTTAACTCACTTGAAATGCAACAAATATCTGTGATATGTCTAAATAACCTACATCAGATCCCTGATAAACTATATATATATATAAAAAATTGTCCAAACACAGGAAAAATAGATTACTGGCCCGAGCTTCTCCAAAGATCGTGCGATCCGTTGCAGCAGCAAACTAGATCTGGGGTTGGTAGGAGAGTATCATGGAATAGGGACTGTGCCTCAAGCTACTCAAAGATCTTGAGCTTGGAAAGCGGCTGACTCGGAGCTCATGGATCGGCGCCATACCCACGTGTAAGAACAAATGGCGAGATTGAACAACTTCACATCAAACAACTTCAGCTTATGAATGACAGGCCAAAAAAGGATGTTTTTTCTACAGGAAACTATATGCTGGTGCACAATTACAGAACAGCGTAGTGGAAACCAGGCTATGAGGTCACAAGGGCAAGGTCACTGACTGGCATGATGGATATGGGAAAGCAATACACTGAAATGCTTTGTAAATCAGACATGCCAATTTACGAAGAGCTGTAATACCCACTACAAGATGACTATGGTTTGACAGACTCCCTGATGACTATAGCTATATGCAAAGGACAAGTGATGCACTGATCTCACTGCTTACTAAAGCCAAGCTGTAATACGCTATGTAGACTTGCAGTGTAGCCATAAATACAGTAACAGAATGAGCTGCAAATTGCAGAGCTGCACCTCTTTGATGTTGCAACTTTGTCAATGGCTTCCCCAGAGCTTCAGAACAAGATCACTTTTACAGCTGTAAGTATTGTCATAATGCTAACCAGGTGTTTCTCTTTCTTGTAACTGTGAGACTGTGACGTTAGTTACGTGTGTGTGTGTGTGTGTGTGTGTGTGTGTGTGTGTGTGTGTGTGTGTGTGTATATATATATATATATATATATATATATACACATACATACATACACAGACACACATATATAAATGTGTGTATATGTACATATATATCTGGATCTATTTTACAAGATCAAATTGCCACAATGACGAAATATAAATTGAAACGGGAAGACCAAAACTGCTGTAAGAATGAACATCTACAAAGCCAAAGTTAGGAAAAACGAAAACCTACTATGCATGTCAAACAGCACTCGAACTTGTGAACCGAGATCATGGACCATTCACAAAAGAACAGCTACTCCATTTAAACACATATTTTAATATAGAAATACAATTTTTCAACATTTTTGCAGTGAGGCAAGCTTCTGCACTCCATATGTGAGGGCCAAACCCCCACACTCCCTGCAAATTATATATACCAACTCTGAGATTGCACTACAGTGGGGAAAAGGGTAAATTTCCCAATCCTCACTGTACCGAGATCTCCATACAGAACCATTTAACTGACATTTCTGTGTCAAAGTAGGTCTTTAAATGGATCAACTCTTTTTTCTGAAAGCTCTGTGATCTCCATTCAGAAGGGCGACAGCTGTTTAACAGGTGTGGTAGCTTTTCGGTCTTCCTAAATGCGTCATGTTAAATATTCGTTTCGGTCTTCTCATCTCAATAATTTAACTGTTGTAGTTCTGGCAGTTCGATCTACTAAAGTAGATCCATATCTATCTATATACATACATATATATATAAATATATGGGAGCGCTACAGAATCCTGAAAGCTCAAAATCCTGAAGCCCAAAATCCTGAGACCAAAATCCTGAAAGTTCAAAATCCTGAAAACTCAAAATACTGAAAACACAAAATCCTGAAAACACACAGGATACTTATTCCAGCACAAGTACATGCAAAAAGAAATAAAACACAAACTATATTACTGTTTTGCAAGTATAAGCAGGGCAAGCCCTGCACTTTGATGAGCTGTGGCCCCACACCTGCTACTTATATATATCAACTCCAAGATTGCACTTAGTGTGGTGAAGTGCAATCTTGGAGTTGATATATTTAAGTAGTAGGCGTGTGAGCGCACATGGGGTGCAGGCTTACTGCATATAATTGAAGAGTAATATGTTTCTGTATGTACTTGTAGTGGAATATAGTAAGTGTTTGTATCCTGTGTGTTTTCAGGATTTTAAGTTTTCAGTATTTTGAATTTTCAGGATTTTGAACTTTCAGGATTTTGGTCTCAGGATTTTGGGCTTTCAGGATTCTGTAGCGTTTCCAAATATATATATATATATATATAAATATACACACACACACACACAACTATTTATATCTACATTTATATATCTATATCTATATACAGTGGATATAAACAATGTAGACACCCCTGTTAAAATGCCAGGAATTTGTGATATAAAAAATGAGATCATAATAAATCATTTCAAAACTTTCCCCACCTTTAATGTGACCTATAACCTGTACAATTCAATTGAAAAACAAATCTGTTAGGGTAAAAACTATAAAAAATAAAAAACGTACAATACGCTGGTTGCATAAGTGTGCAGACTCAAACTAATACTGTTGAAGCACCTTTGATTTAATTACAGCATTCAGTCTTATTGATTACACACCTGCCATCAATTAAAGAGACTCTGATTAACCCCAAATAAAGTTCAGCTGTCCTAGTAGGATTTTCCTGACATTTACTCAGTTGTTTGCTACAGCAAAAGACATGGTTCACAGAGAGCTTACAAAGCATCAAAGGGATCTCATTGTTGAAAGGTATCAGTCAGGAGAAGGGTGCAAAATTTTTTCCGCAGCACTGGATACACCATGGAACACAGTGAAGACAGTCTTCAAAAAGTGGAGAAAATATTAGACAACAGTGACGTTGCAAAAAACTGGATGTCCCTCCAAAATTGATGAAAAGAAAAGATGAAAACTGGTCAGGGAGGCTGCCAAGAGACTTACAGCAACACTGACGGAGATGCAGGAATTTCTGTCAAGTACTGGTTATGTACTATGTGTGACAATCTCCCGTATTCTCCATATGCCTGGACAATGGGGTAAGGTGGAAAGACGGAAGCCTTTTCTTAAACAGAAAAACATCCAAGCCTGGCTAAAATTTGCAAAATAATACAAGTCTTCCAAAAGCACGTGGAAAATCTGTTATGGTCTGATGAGACCAAGGTTGAACTTTTTGGCCACAATTCCAAAAGGTACACTTGGCACAAAAATAACACTTTGCATCACCAAAAGAACACCATCCCCATGGTGAAGCAATGTGGTGACAGTATCGTACATTGAGTTTGCTTTCCTTCAGCTGGAATGGGGCTTTAGTCAAGGTGGAGGGAATTATAAGAATTCCAAACACCAAGCACTTTTGACCCCAAACCTTCAGCTGTCTGCCAGAAAGCTGAAGATGAAGAGGAATTTTGTCTTTCAGCACGACAATGACCCCAAGCATACATCCAAATCAACAAAAGAATGGCATCACCAGAAGAAAATTAAAGTTCCAGAATGGTGCAGCCAGAGCCCAGACCTAAATCCAATAGAAAACCTGTGGGGTGATCTGCAGAGGGCTGTGCACAAGAGATGCCCCTTGCAATCTGACAGATTTGGAGCACTTTTGCAAGGAAAAGTGTGCAAATATTGCCAAGTTAAGATGTGCCATGCTGATAGACTCCTACCCAAGAAGACTGAATGCTGTAATTAAATCAAAAGATGCTTCCACAAAGTATTAGTTTAATGGTGTGCACACTTGTGTAACCAGCTAATTGTATGTTTTTTTATTTTTTATATTTTCCCCTAGCAGATTTGTTTTTCAGTTGAATTGTACAGGCTATAGGTCAGATTAGAGGTGGGAAAAGATTTGAAATTATTTATTGTGGTCTCATTTTTTTTATATCAGAAAAACCTGGCATTTTAACAGGGGTATGTACACTTTTTATATCCACTGTATGCATTTGTGTGTGTGTGTTTGTGTGCATATATATATATATATATATATATATATATATATATATGTATATATATATATATATATATATATGTATGTATATATATATATATATATATATATATATATATATATATATATATATCTTCTTTGAGGAAGTGATGGGTAGGTATGGTGTTAAGCAAAGGAATGCTTAAGGTTGGATGGTAGCGGATTTTGTGAAAAGGATGGACATGGCTGTGAGGAATACATATTTTAACAAGAGGGAGGAGCATAGGGTGACATACAAGAGTGGAGGAAGATGCACACAGGTGGATTACATCTTATATAGAAGAGCCAGTCTGAAGGAGATTGGAGACTGTAAAGTGGTGGCAGGGGAAAGTGTAGCTAGGCAGCATAGGATGGTGGTTTGTAGGATGACACTGGAGATCAAGAGGAGGAGGATGAGTGTGAGGGCAGCACCTAGGATCAAATGGTGGAAATTGAAAAAGGGTAATTGTGAGGTGGAGTTCAGGGAAGAGTTAAGACAGGCACTGGGTGGCAGTGAAGAGTTACCGAATAGCTGTTTAACTACAGCAGAGCTAGTAAGAGAGATGGCTAGAAAGGTGCTTAGTGTGACATCTGGAAAGAGGAAGGAGGACAAGGAGACCTGGTGGTGGAATGAAGAAGTACAGAGAAAGAGGTTGGCAAAGAAGAGGCGTGATTGTCAGAGAGATGAAAGTAGACAAGAGTATAAGGAGATGAGGTGCATGGCAAAGAGAGAGGTGGAGAAGGCTAAGGATAAGGCGTATGAAGAGTTGTATGAAAGGTTGGACACTAAGGAGGGAGAAAACGACCTGTACCGATTGGCTAGACAGAGGGACCGAGCTAGTAAAGATGTGCAGCAGGTAAGGGTGATAAAGGATAATGAGGGAAATGTACTCACAAGTGAGGAGAGTGTGTTGAGCAGATGGAAAGAGTACTTTGTGGGGCTGATGAATGAACAGAATGAGAGGGAGAGAATGTTGGATGATGTGCGGATAGTGAATCATGAAGTGCAGTGGATTAGCAAGGAGGAAGTAAGGATAGCTATGAAGAGGAGAAAGAATTGCAAGGCTGTTGGTCCAGATGACATACCTGTGGAAGCATGGAGGTGTTTAGGTGAAATGGCAGTGGAGTTTTTAACTAGATTGTTTAATGAAATATTGGAAAGTGACAGGATGCCTGAGGAATGGAGAAAAAATGTTTTGGTACCAATTTTTAAGAATAAGGGTGATGTGCAGAGCTGTAATAACTACAGAGGGATTAAACTGATGAGTCACAACATGAAGTTATGGGAAAGAGTAGTGGAAGCTAGGTTAAGAAGGGAGGTAATGATTAGTGATCAGCAGTATGGTTTCATGCCAGGAAAGAGCACTACATATGCAATGTTTGCTCTGAGAGTGTTGATGGAGAAGTACAGAGGAGGTCAGAAGGAGTTGCATTGTGTCTTTGTGGACTTAGAGAAAGCATATGACAGGGTGCCCAGAGAGGAGCTGTGGTATTGTATGAGGAAGACGGGAGTGTCAGAGAAGTATGTAAGAGTGGTACAGGATATGCACGAGGGTAGTGTGACAGCGGTGAGGTCTGCGGTGGGAGTGACAAATGCGTTTAAGGTGGAGGTGGGATTACATCAAGGATCAGCTCTGAGCCCTTTCTTATTTGCAATGGTGATGGACAGGTTGACAGACGAGATCAGACAGGAGTCCCCGTGGACTATGATGTTTGCAGATGACATTGTGATCTGTAGTGAGAGTAGGGAACAGGTGGAGGAGACCCTGGACAGGTGGAGATAAGCTCTAGAGAGAAGAGGGATGAAGGTCAGCAGGACTAAGTCAGAATATATGTGTGTGAATGAGAGGGAGGATAGAGGAATGGTGAGGATGCAGGGAGTAGAGCTGGCGAAGGTGGATGAGTTTACGTACTTGGGATCAACAGTTCAGAGTAATGGTGAGTATGGAAGAGAGGTGAAGAACAGAGTACAGGCAGGATGGAGTGGGTGGAGAACAGTGTCAGGAGTGATTTGTGACAGACGAGTACCAGTAAGAGTGAAAGGGAAGGTCTACAAGAGGGTAGTGAGACCAGCTATGTTATATGGGTTGGAGATAGTGACAGTGACATAAAGGCAGGAGTCAGAGCTTAAGGTGGCAGAGGTGAAGATGTTAAGATTTGCACTGGGTGTGATGAGGATGGACAGGATTAGGAATAAGTATATTAGAGGGTCAGCCCAGGTTGGAAGGTTTGGAGACAAAGCCAGAGAGGCAAGATTACGTTGGTTTGGAAATGTGCTGAGGAGGGATGCAGAGTACATTGGGAAAAAGATGCTAAGGATGAAGCTGCCAGGTAACAGGAAAAGAGGAAGGTCTAAGATAAGGTTTATGGATGTGGTGAGAGAGGACAAGCAGGTGGTTGGTGTGACAGAGCACGATGCAGAGGACAGGAAGAAATGTAAACAGTTGATCCGTTGTGGTGACCCCTAATGGGAGCAGCCGAAAGAAGAGATATATATATATATATATATATATATATATATATATAAATAATATATATATATAAATAATATATATATGGGTCTATGTCAGAATGTCATATATATATATATATATATATATATATATATATATATATATATATATATATATATATATATATATATATATGGGTCTACTTCAGAATGTCGACCATTCAGAATGCAGACTTTCATATGGCCGACAACATATGATCAACATTCCGAAAGACAGACTTCCTGAAATAGCACCATTAACCTGCCTGTAAACACAGTAAAACTGTGTTATGCAGGGGGGGCAAGCCCCACCACACCACCTGATACTTAAATATTTTCACTCTGAGATGGCACTACAGTGCAGGAAAGGGGAATCTCCCAGTCCCGCACTGTAAATACTGACATAGGGTCCAAATCGCTGAAAATCCATGTCGCCGAAAAGAGTACTAACAGTGTACATGCACTTTTCCCCAACTGTAGTGCGATCTCAGAGTGAGAATATTAATGTAGGGGGGGGGGTGTAGCCCACCACCTACTCAGGTTATAAACTACTTACTTACTGTGTTAATAGGGACTGGACTATATAAAACAATACTAGACAATATTAAACTGTACATATATATATATATATATATATATATATATATATATATATATATATATATATATATATATATGTATGGGTCTGCTTCAGAAGACTGACAAACCAAAAGACTGAATCCCAAAAGACTGCAAATTCAAAATATTGGACACATTTTTAATGCAGGGGGCAAACCCCGCTGCACCCCTCATGTAGGGGGGGTTGCACCCCCCAAACCCCTGCTAACTATATGTACCAACTCAAATAAAATATGGGTGGACCACCACAGAAAAGCAAGTAGTGAGAACGAACAATAAAACTTTAATGTAAGAAACAATTCCTCAGGTACCGGACAAGCGCTTTCGGCTTCAAACTTTCTTCAGATCCTAAGGATACAGGTCTGGAGATCACTTATTTAAAGCACCTTGTGTACTTTAATAGAGCGAACAACTCCTCTTTTCTAGCCTATCAAGGCACAGCTGAATCTCTTCTTAAGTATTCGAATGAAAAACATAACCTTCTTCCTTGTTTTGAACCTATCTTTAGCCTTTCTTAAGAAACAACAATCACATACAATGAGCATAACTTCTAACTAATCAGATGCTATGACTTGTTCTTCCTGCTTTGGCAACCTCCAATCACATATAAGACTTCTATTATCCAATGTGCTGTAACGAAGCGGACGACACCTCTGTTCTAGCCTATCAAGGCACAGCTCAGTCTCTCATTAGATACTCAATGTTGAAACAATTCAAGATACAAAAAGCACAACATAAATTGTCTTTTTGATCAAACTCCATGGCAATGGTCTACTGGAAAGACTCCATAAGTCAGAAAAAGAGTTTTTAAGTGCTTCGATGCATAACTACATTTAAATGGAAACATTCTCCGGTTAGCGGTTTTCCTTCTCATAGCCGACGTAAAGTCAGTAAATCAAAGCATATTATCTAACGTATTTTCTTCTTCGATTCTGACATTCTTCTCAGGTTTTTAGGTGAATATCATAGCCTCCTTCGTTGTTTTAAAACTATTTCTGGCCAAGTCAATCCCATACGAGGAGCATAAAATCCAGCTAAGCAGGTGCTACAATTTGTTCTTCCTATTTTGACAACCTTTAATCACGTAAAGGACTTTTGTTGACCAATGTGCTTTAATAGAATGAACAACTCCTCTTTTCTAGCCTATCAAGGCACAGCTCAGTCTCTCTAAGTATTCAAATGAAAAACATAACTTCTTGCTTATTTTGAAGCTGTTTTAGGATTTCTTAAGGAACAACCAATCACATACGAGGAGCATAACTTCCAGCTAATCAGATACTACAACTTGTTTCTCTTGCTTCGGCAACCTCCAATCATATACGAGATTTCTATTATCCAATGTGCTATAGTGAAGCGAACAATGGCTCTTTTTCAAGGCACAACTCAGTCTCTCATTAGATACTCAATGTTGAAACATAATTCAAACATAATTCAAAGTACTGAAAGCACAACATAAATCATCTCGTTGGTCAAATTCCATGGCAATAATCTATTAGAAAGACTCCATCGGTCAAAAAAAAGAGTTTTTAAGTGCTTCGATGCATAGCTATCTTTAAACGGAAACATTTTCCAGTAGGTGGTTTTCCTTCTCATAGCTGACTTAAAGTCAGTAAATCAAAGCATATTTTCTAACATCTTTTCTTAGATAATTTCAGGTCATACAGAATGCCACTACTTCCTCACACAATGTCTGTTCCTTAAGGAAGTGTTTTAACGGAACGAAACCATTTAAACCTGGTGGACAGTCCGCTTTAAGATTCATAATCCATTTCACTGCTTCTACTTTGGTTTTGTTAACCAAATTCCCTCCTCGCATGGTCTCTTAAATCATACGTATAACCATAAATTTAAAGGAATGTGTACAATTTTCTCGGATGTGTGTATATAAGGCTTTTGTTTCCACTCCATTCCTTATATCTTATTGGTGCTTAAAAATATTTTCTTTAAACCTCCTGTTGGTCTTTCCTATGTAGAAAGCCGAATAGAGGATGCAGGTAGCAATATATACAATATTGTTGCTGACACAATTGGCATATCCTGCAAATTTACAACTCTTCCCCATCTTTGGATGAATAAAGTTATTAACAGTATTGATCATGGCACATGCCTTGCATGGGCCACATTTATATGTGCCCTTACATCTTTTGAGTCCCTGGAGGTCACACTGCTTTTACAAAATAGATGTTTTAGATTCTTCTTATTTTTGTAAGCAAATCTAGGGATCTCCCCCACTATTAAATTTATTTTAGAATAAGATGTTAGGATAGGCCAAATTTATTATTTTACGTATTTCAGAGTTGTCTGTACTATAAGTAATGTTCAGCCTTGTCAGAGGTTTCTCTTTAATCATCTGGTCATTGGTGCGCACAATTAATCCTTGTTCAGTCTTTTGAGAATACTGCACTGAATAATAAGGTCTACCTTTATTCTCATGAAAACCCAATTTACTTGCTTGTTTCCTCTTACTCAAATCCATGCTATAGCCATGCTCCTTGAATTCATGAATTAGCTTAGTTTCTTCCTGTGCAAAAACCTAATCTTTAGTGCAGGGCCTGGATATATGTGTAACCTGATGATCAACAATGTTCCAAAAAATATGTCTCGGATGCATACTGGAATAATGCAGCATATGACTAAGCCACATCAATTTTCTGAAAAGCATGGTATGGATTCCTTTCTTCTCATCCAATTTCACCTTTACATCCAAGAACTCAATTTCTTCTTTGGACAAATTAAGGTCAAACTTCAAAAAGGGAGTTTTCGTTAGATAATCCACAAAATTCATTACTTATTGTTCCTGTCCTTCCCACAGGACAAAAATATCATCCACAAAGCTGTTGTACATAATGATGTTCTTATCCCAGATATTACTCAAATCTGATTTCCATTGTTTCTCCCATTGTGCCAGGACCAGATTTGCGTAACTATTGGCACAGGGGGTGTCCACAGCAACCCCCCATCTTTGCCAATAGTATTTATCATATATGAACACATTATTCTCTAAAACTACTTCAAACAAACTACAAATGACAAATGAATCTTTTCCTTCTTCCCTAAGCATATCATGTATCACTTCAATGTCATATTGGTTTGGCATAGAACCGAACAGACTGTGAACATCCACAGTTACTAAAAAGAAGATTATGGAGTTCCTTCCTATTTTCCATTGCTTCATATAGTTGATGTAAAAACTGTGCTGTGTCTTTAAAAACTGTAGTAGATTTAGGCAGGAGTTTTTTAAGTTCTTCTAGGTAAACTGACAGAAGTTCTGTGGACCAACCTCTGCCTGTTACAATCAGTCGCAATGGTGGTCTTAAGTTTCTTTTATGTATTTTGGGTGACCCACTTATGCTATGTATCACTGGATGTTCCACTACGAAAAAATCATAAAGATCTTTAGTTATACTTCTGTTCATCAACATTTCATATAAGATGTCATCTATTCTCTTCTTGAATCAAGTTCTTTTTTATTAATATTCAAGTAGGTTGCTTGGTCACTAAGCATATCTTCCATAGTATCCATGTAGTTGGCAGTGTCCATTACGACCACAGCCCCACCTTTGTCTGCAGGTCTTATTATTATGGCTTCTCTTCTCTGCAGTTCTTTCAAAGCTTCATACTCCTTCCCTGTTAAATTCTGATAATGCTTCATCTTGCCTTTCTCCCGAACTTCTGACACTTCAAGTTCACATAGGCATACAAACATAACAGTAGGATGGCCAACTGGAACAAAAGTGCTAGGTTTCTTGAAAGACCTCCCTTGGTTCAATGTCTCATTGTTGCTATTTCCAAATAAACATTTTAAGGTGACATTTCTCCCAAAGCATTTCAAGTCCATAACAAATTCAGCTACTGGCGATTTTGAGGACGGTATAAAGCTTAAGCCTTTGTCCAATAAAGCAACTTGTTCTTTAGTCAGAGCACATTTTGAAATATTAACCACTAAGGAGTTTTCTAAAGAACTTTCTTTCTTTTCCTTTCTCTGCTCGTGGACCTGATTTGTCATGTGTCTTTCATCTATATTAAAAAAGGAAGCTGCTGCACTACAGGCAAGTGTGTAGCCCCTTTCTTAGGTATAGTTCCTATTTCTGGTGTGCGATCTCCCTCTCTGTTACTGGCTTCAAGATTCTCTTCGAAAATATTATTAATTTCACCCTCTTGTGATCTTGTTACAACACTCCCATTTCCTATCTCTGGGCAACTCATGTTGCCATTATTCCTAGGAGTTATATCATCTCTTTCTTGATGTACTTTAGCATCTAGTACAACTTCAAACTTTTTCAATTTACGTAAATTAGGCACTGTTTTTCATTGTTATTCCTTTCAGTCCTAACTGATAAATTCTTATTTTCATTTAATTTAGGAGCCCTCGGCCATTCATATAAATGGCCTTGCTGGACATCATTAAAGTCTCTCAATAATTTGCGACTTTTGATCTCTTTCAGTCTCTGAACATATGCAACTAATCTATCTTCCAATTGTTCTAACTTGGTCAGATTACCTTCAGAGAGATTCACTGTTTCCAGTTGCTTTTGCTTCCTCTCTATTAAAATTGCTAACCTCTTCCTCTTGTGGTTTAAAAAAATTGATGAGTAGCTTCATATAATTAAAGCTAGTCTGTATATTTATCCCCTGCCACTTCGCCAACAAATCTGGATACATATTTCCATAACTCTGCATATATTTGACTCTCAGACCTCTTGGTATCAATTGATGGTGAAGGCAGGCTTCCATGTGGAAGCATTGGCATTGAAGATGTTTCAAACGATAGGCTGTATTCTCAGCCTCTTTGAATATATTTTCAAAGTCTGGGTCTTCATTCTCAATTACAGGTGTAAAAGCAATGTTTCTATTCAAATTCAACTGTAACAAAGGATTCTGCATATCTGTACTCATTTCTATTGTAACTCATTTCCTCACAGGTTCTGAAACCAAGGAGGAACCATTAAACAGATCCATTCCGCTTATGGGTTCTGTGTGTGGTGTATCCTGTAAAGACACCAAACTGGAACAAAAATAGCAGGTAAACACCACTGAAGGAAGCCCAAGACAAACGAAAAATTCTAATAAAATATGGGCGGACCACCACACAGAAGCAAGTAGTGAGAACGAACAATAAAACTTTAATGCAACAAACAATTCCTCAGGTACCGGACAAGCACTTTCGGCTTCAAGCCTTCTTCAGATCCTAAGGATACAGGTCCTGAGATCACTTATTTAAAGCACCTTGGTCCAATCAAAATAAAGAACTTCATCCGAGAGATAAATTTCACATAACATTGAATAACATCCAATTAAAAACAATATCTCTGATCCACTTTCCTCCTTCATCCAATCCAAAACACAAGCTTCGATGAGCCTCTACTTTCAGCCAATCTAATATTCTTCCTAGTTCTTCCTGCTTAAAATCTCGTCCAATCTAACAGAATAAATGCTCCAATAAAACTCAATATAACAATTTTGCACCTTTTCCATAACCTATCAAAGGTTAACAAACGTTCCAGCAGTTTGGTCCCATATGCCAACTGAAGATATTGATGAAATAAACACACCATTAATATCCTCCTTGGATCAAAATCGAAACAGAAATCTTCTACATATATCCAGGGATTCTTTAACACTTTCATAGACAAAGATCTTCATTTCTCCTTGTAAAGATACTTCTCTACCAATTGGCTTTGTTGTATAAGATCAAACCTCTTTCTGGCAGCCAGTCGTATCACATTAATTCCAACATTCTCCTCAGGTTTTTGGGTGAATAACATAGCCTCCTTCCTTGTTTTAAAGCTATTTTGGCCAAGCCAATCCCATGTGAAGAGCATAAAATCCAGCTAATCAGATGTTAAAATTGTTCTTCCTATTTCAACCTTCAATCACATAAAAGAGTTTGTTGACTAATGTACTTTAATAGAGCAAACTCCTCTTTTCTAACCTATCAAGGCACAGCTCAATCTCTCAAGTATTCGAATGAAAAACATAACCTTCTTTCTTGTTTTGAACCTTTTTTAGCCTTTCTTAAGAAACAACCAATCACATACGAGGAGCATAACTTCCAACTAATCAGATGCTGTGACTTTTTTCTTCCTGCTTTGGCAACCTCCAATCAAATAAGAAACTTCTATTATCCAATATGCTATCAAGAAGTGGACAACGCTTCTAGCCTATCAAGGCATAGCTAAGTCTCTCATTAGATACTCAATACTGAAACATAATTCAAGGTACAGAAAAGCACGACATAAATCATCTTGTTGATCAAACTCCACGGCAATGATCTATTGGAAAGACTCCATAAGTCATAAAAAGAGTTTTTAAGTGCTTCGATGCATAACTACATTTAAACTGAAACATTCTCCGGTTAGCGGTTTTCCTTCTCATAGCTGACTTAAAGTCAGTAAATCCAAGCATATTATCTAACATATTTTGTTCTTTGATTCAGACATTCTCCTCGGGTTTTTAGGTAAATATCATACCCTCCTTTGTTGTTTTAAAACTATTTCTAGCCAGGCCAATCCGTACGAGGAGCATAAAATCCAGCTAATAAGATGCTACAATTTGTTCTTCCTATTTCAACAAACTTCAATCACATAAAGGGCTTTTGTTGACCAATGTGCTTTAATAGAACAAAAAGCACCTCTTTTCTAGCCTATCAAGGAACAGCTCAGTCTCTGCTTAAGTATTCAAATGAAAATCATATCTTTTTGCTTATTTTGAAGCTGTTTTAGCATTTCTTAAGAAACAACCAATCTCATACAAGGAGCATAACTTCCAGCTGTTCAGATACTGCAACTTGTTCTTCCTGCTTCGGCAACCTCCAATCATATACGAGACTTCTATCTATAGTGAAGCGAACAACGCCTCTTTTTCAGCCCATCGAGGCACAAATCAGTCTCTCATTAGATATTCAATGTTGAAACATAATTCAAAGTATGGAAAGCATAACATAAATCATCTTTGTTGGTCAAATTCCACGGCAATAATCTATTAGAAAGACTTCATAGGTAAAAAAAAATTAGTTTTTTTAAGTGCTTCTATGCATAAAAAGAAGTTATGTACTCACCATAACAGTCCATCTGAGTAGTTATACTTAATTTTCTGCAACCTGTGGGTATTCAGATCCATATCGGATCCGAGCCGGCAACTTTTTCAAGCATCTGCTCCAAGCTCCTCCCCTTACCCATAATCTCTCACATCTCCTACCTTCCCTCAGACCAAGTTTGCCACTATCCAAACTATCAGCAACTCAATAACATCACTAAACTAAAACAGGTATGGGGGAAGGAGGGCGGGACGGTTTCAGAAAATGAAGTATAACTACTTGGATGGAACGTTATGGTGAGTACATAACTTCTTTATCTGAAGTAGTTAACTTAATTTATCTGCAACCTGTGGGACAGAGTCCTCAGCTACCAAAACTCCTGGGAGGCCCTCACGGAAAGATATTCCTGAGAACTGCAGAGCCAAAGGATGCTTTCCCCCTAGAGATCAAATCCAACTTATAATGAGAAATGAATGTATGTGACCTTGCCCAGGTCGCTGCTGCACAGATATCATCCAGTGAAACCCTAGACCAAAAAGTAGCAGAAGTCACCATAGATCTGGTAGAATGAGCTTTAACAGGACCAGGCAGGGACAGACCTTTGACCTTATACACTTGCAGTATACACTGAGTAATCCATCTAGTTAAGGAGACCTTGGATATGGCTTTGCCCAAAAAGGTTCTAGAAAAGGACATGAATAACTGGTCAGACTTACAAAAGGGTTTAGTTCTGTGTAAATAGAAACAAAGCTATCTATGAACATCTAGCAAATGCAGTTTATATTCACCCTTGTTCTGAAAATTTGGAAAGAAAACAGGCAGGTTAATCGTCTGAATAATGTTTGATTCAGAAGCAATTTTTGGTAAGAAGGAAGGGCTCGAGTGGAGCAAGACCCTGTCTTTATGAAAGATTAAATAAGGGGGCACGGCAGACAAAGCTTGAATCTCAGAAACTCTCCTGGCTGAAGTAATGGCCACTAGGAAAGCTGTCTTCCAGGATAAGAACTTCAAATCCACTGATGCTGCAGGTTCAAATGGAGGAACAACTAACACCTGCAGAACTAGAGTAAGGTCCCAAGGAGGGACTGAGTCCTTAACTGGAGGGCATAAAAGAAAGGTGCCTTTCAGAAAAGCTTTACACGGTCTCAAAGAGGCCAGAGCATTCATATTTTCGCAGACATGAAAATTAGAGATGGTCGCCAGTTGCACTTTTACCGTGAAGGAACTAGCCCCTTGTTGGAAAATATTGGCCAAAAACTCCAACACTGCAGGAACCAGGGCTGTAAAGGGATCTATGTTCCTCTGAGAAGCCCAAATAGAGAAACGTTTCCATTTGCTGTGGTAAATCTTCCTAGTGGAAGCCTTGTGGGATGCCACCAGAATAGTCTTTACTGAAGATGACAGACGGGAGTCCTAGCAATCAGGGGAACTGGAGCAACCAAGATGTCAGCTTGAGGCTGTCCAGGTCGGGCGGACAGGTGCCCGACGGATTAGAGATGAGATCTGGGCAAGGATCCAGAATCCAAGGAGGAGTTAGAACATGAGACCAGAGGAAGGGGAACCACACCTGACAAGGCCAGAAAAGGGCAATGAGGATCACTTTGCAGCCCAGTCGGCAAGTTTTCTGAAGAAATTTTGGAATGAGAGGTAATGGGGGTAAGCATAAAGTAACCCGGGAGGCCAAGCATGGACGAGAGCATCTCTGGGGGAGTCCCCTAATGAGGGGATCAGAGCAAAAAACTCACTGCATTTCACATTGGAAGGAGATGCGAAGAGATTGCAGCAAGGCCGACCCCACGCAAGGAAGATCTCCTCTGCTACTGACTGTTTCAGAGACCACTCATATGGCATTAGAATAGCCTGACTCAGTCTGTCTGCTAAAATGTTGCAGCATCCCGGGATGTGCATTGCAATCAGAAACCAAACTGGTGGAGATCGCCCACTCCCACACTCTCATAGCCTCACGACAGGGAGGGTAAGATCTGGTTCCCCCATTGTTTGTTGATGTACCAGACAACAGACATGTTGTCTGACTGAACTGCAATCGTCCCCGGGGGAAGAACAGAGTGAAAGGCTTGCAATGCTAAAAGCACTGCCCTCATCTCCAGAACATTAATATGCAATCTGGTCTTGGTCTGGGACCACGTGCCTTAAACCGTCCCCCCAAATAGTGTCCACCCACCCGAGTTGGGAGGCATCCGTGGTCACTGTGGCTTGGGCTGTGGGTGCTATGAAGGGTCACCCTGCCAAGATTTCCAGCGATTGGAGCCACCAGAGAAGAGATGCCGTGCAGGCTTTGCTGATTCAAATTGGGTAGTCCATGGGGAGGTCTAACCAAGACTACTGTACTGCAAGGGTCCACTGAAGCACCATCATATGAAGGCGCGCACAGGGAAGGATTGAGATTGCTGTGGCCATGGAGCCTAGGGCTCAGAGAACTTTGCCTGCCATTAGCAGCCTGGGGCCAAGGATCGCTGATACATGGGTCCATAGGCTCTGGACCTTGTCTTGAGTTAGAAAGACTTTCAATTGGAGGGTGTCCAGCTGTGCCCCTATAAATTCCAAGATCTGCATTGAGTTCAAGATGGACTTGGAGACATTGATGGTAATCCCTAGGTTGACTGCAAGATGCAGGAAGGAGTCTCTGGCCATGCAAAGAAGACGCTTGGTGGCAGCAGCAAGGAGTCAATCGTCTAGGTAAGGAAACACCTGAATTCCCTGAAGCCTCAAATGAGCCGCTACAACTGCCATAACCTTGGTAAACACCCAGGGGGCTGTGGTGAGTTTGAAGGTTAGGGCTCTGAACTAGAAATGACTGGCTCCCAGCCGGAAGTGAAGGAATCTCCTGGAGCTTCTGCGAATTTTGATATGGTAGTAAGCGTCCTGGAGGTCTATTGAGCACATCCAGTCGCATTCTCGGAGATAAGGTAGAATGGACTGCAGAGTGACCACCCGAAATTTCTGATTAGCTACAGTCAGGTTCAGGGTTGACAGGTCCAATATGGGCCTGAGGTCCCCCGTCTTTTTTGGCACTAAAAAGAACCTGGAGTAAACGTCTAATCTGGACTGATCTGTGGTGACCGGTTTGATGACTCATTTGCGAAGCAGCTTAGAAATGCCATGTGCTGCCACTTCCCTTTGAGTGGGTGGAACATCTAGGTGGCATTTTGGTTGGACGGGAGGGGTAACAAACGGGATGGAGTAGCCTCTGGATACTATTTGAAGCACCCAATGGTCCACCGTAATGGACTCCCAAGCTGTTAAGTGCAATGATAATCTTTCCCCAATCTCCAGAGTAGGACAGTCGGGCAACCCCTCAGGGCTGATGTGTGGGTCTGTCAAAGAAGGTCTCCCTAGACCCAAAATTCCTCGGCCCCCCTCTGCCTCTGGGGCGGCATCCATTGTGTACCCCCCCTCTGCCTCTAGGGGACAAGTTGTCCTGAGAGTCCTGGGAAAACTGTGATTTTCGGAACCACATCTTTTGCCCTCTCTGATTCCTAGAAAAGGATCTTTGAGAGCTAGAGAAGTGGACTCTGACTCAACATTTTTGCAGAGAATATTCGCTTGTCCTCCAGCAACAAAGACTCTGGGGGCGACACAGCGAAATCTGTGACTAGGACTCACTGAAGTTGTATGACGTGTGCCAAATAATTCAGTGCTCGAATGGAAAACGTCGTTGAAGAAAATACTCGCTTCCCAAACCGATCCACTGCCCTAGACTCCTTGTCCAGAGGGTGGACCAAGGAACTTTCCTGTACCAGTTCCCTCTTGGTGGCAGCTGCAACCACCATAGCATCCACCAGGGATCCCTTCTACCAGGCCTGTCTGTCTGAGGGAGGAGAGAGGATCCTGTCTGGGTGTTTTGGTATTGGCTCTGTGGTGTCAGGCTCCTTCCATGCCCGCGTGGTAATAAGATCAACTAAAGGATTTGCAGGAGGGAACACCCAGGATGTAGATGGGCCCATGCCAAAGGCCTCCAGGAACACTGACTCATCCGTAGAGGGTTTTGGGGCTGACCAACCTCCCCTCTAGTGGAGAATCTCCATGATGTCTCCAAAGGAGACATACTCGGGAGGTGACCTAGGGAAACCCTCTCCTTCATCTAAGTCAATATCCTCTGTCAGGGACTCGGCGGAGTCCAGGTGCTTCCTTTTACATGTGTGCTTTATGGGGACCCTGTTCAGTGGGACTCTCTGAAGAGGGCTCGTGAGTCACGGGGGGGTTCCACTATGGGATCCACTTGGAGGTCCTCTAGCATGGGCTGTCACTGGGACAAGCTGAAGAGAGTCATGACCAAATCCACGGGAGCCTGGGTGGAGTTCAAGGAAATAGGCTGGGGTCTCGATCCTTGAGAGAGAATCCTCTCCACCACGTCGAATGCCAATGGAGAGCGCACCTCCTTAGCAACCAAAAAGGAGGAAGCTCTCCCCGGCTCCGCCGTGAGGATCGGGGCCGAGGCAGAGGTAGCCGGGGTTCCAAAGGAACGGCTCAGATCCGACAAAGTCGGAGCCAAAGACACCTCCATCCCCTCAGATCTGATTCCCCATTCTCGGCCCCGAGAGTTGCTCAGATCTGAACAGGTCTGATCCGAAGAACTTAAGGTAATCACCGGCGTCGAGGTTGGAGAAACTGCCATCGCCGAACCCCCAGCTCCGAGGATCCTCAGATCCATAAACCCCGAAACCACAGGTCGGATCGGGGAAGGAGAAATTGGATGAAAGAAGGGCATGGAGGTCCCCTCTCCAGCTAGGGAGGGGCCTGGCAAGACTCCCATTTGGATTTGGGTCAGAATGAACCTCCTCATCATCCTGTCAATATCCAACTCCGACAGACTCCGAGTCGGGTGCGAGGAGGTGACAGACTCAGATCTGGCTGGTTGGTGCAATGACCTCGATGAAGGCCTTGGGTCCAAGGGCTCTGTCAGCTCTGGGGAGAATCTCAGGGAGTGGAGCTGAGAAGATGTAGTCCTAATCACTTTGGAAGGCGGGCTAGGGAAGGGCTCCCGCTCTAGAGACCACTTGTGGTGCCTATCCCCTCTCTTCTCTTTGTCCTTTTCCTTTCCTTTAGTACCCCCCTTCAACATGCCTAGTGGGAGGCTGAGTCCCAGCCTGAGGAAGGGTTGATCAGTTACTGGAAGAGCCGAGGTCAAGGTCACCGAGTCTAAGGCAGAAACTGCCAGAAGACCCTTAAACTACCAGCTTTGCTTTCCTTTCTTTTAGGGCCCTAGGGTTGAACTCCACACACACACACACACACACACACACACACACTACACTGTGATGAAAGATGGGGAACACCCAGATAAATAACACACACAGTGTGGCCATCAGCCAGTGAAAGCTTATGGCCACACTCTGAGCATTTTTTAAAAGTAGGTTTTGGCTGCTCAACCATACTGTAAACCCAGAGAATACAAGAAAAAATAAATAATCTGGTTCCACACAGCAGTGAAGATCAATATGTCCTTTATTGTAGTAGGTAAGCTCTTTCTCGGAATAACATCCGCTTCATCAGACCAACAAAGATAGAATAGCAGTTACATTTTTAAACACTAAAACATCCAATCAAAAATCAGACAAAATGTACATCATAGTTAAAAGCCATGTGATAAAATACATCTGTAGAAAATATAGAGCGTTAAAAAATTGAATAAAACAGACTAAATGAATTGAATAAAACAGACTAAATGAACAATATGTACTTAAAACTGGTAAATACAATAGTAAAAAATAATAAAAGATGGACTATTGAAATATACATGAAAAAATATTAAAAGAGAGATCAATGCTTTAATGGCCGTGCTTTAAGGAAGGGTTTCAGGGGAACTCTTGTTGTTTAAACCAGGAGGTTTATCAGCTTGAAAGCGCAAAATCTATTTCTGTTCACTAGATTCTGTTCTATTATTTATGTCACCTCCTCTCTTAGTACTACGCAGAATCTATATTACCATAGAGCTAAATTTATGTTCTTTACCCTCTTTAGCTACATGTAGTGACAGTGCGCTGGTTTCTTTAACATTCCTGATATCCCTAAGGTGTTCAAGTATTCTATCCTTAAACACCCTGTTCATTTTCCTTATGTAAAATGAGAAGCAGGTAGTACAATAGCAAAAATAGATAACATTTTTTGTTTGGCAATCTGCATAAAAAGCGGTATCTATCTTAAAACTCAAAGTGGGATGTGTGAAATGATTACCAATATGTATATCTGTACAGGCCATACATTTCCTACAGATATATGTACCAAGTCTATCAGATATTATAGTTGATTTAGTATTAAAGGATCAATAACAGAGCTGACTCTTAAATGATCTATTATTTCTAAAAGCAAAATCTGGCTGTGTGCCAATGACCCCATTCAACTCATGTACAGTAGACAGAATATCCCAGTTCTTTTTAATAATATCACATGCTACATGCACATTACTGCAAAGGTCAATGGCATCCTTAGTTTATTCCTAAAGGTATCAGTGGAAGCATCACTTGAGAAAGTATTGTCAATATTATCCCTGTTGTTAATACTAGTGGTGAGGGGGGAAAAGTATGGCTGGCACTTACCTGATCTATGCCGCCATCCTTCTGCTATTTGAGAATCAATAAGTTTACTACTATAGCCTCTTTCTAAAAATTCTTGTTTAAGTGTTTGTAATGCAACAATGAGACTATCATCATCATTAAAAAGTATCATAGTTCGAAATATCTGTTCTTTCAACACATTGAATTTCGTATGATTCGGATGCATACTGCCATAGTGTAGAACATTATTCTTTCTAACAGTTTTCTTACACAAAGTAGTAGACACAGTGGATAAATTATTTTAGTAACTTTAACATCCAAAAACTCTACTTCTTTATCAGAATATTCATAGGTAAATCTTAAAAAAGTATTCAACTGATTTAAGTATAAAAGAAACTCTTGTAGCCGCTGCTCTGAGCCATGCCACAACAAAAAAATTTCATCCACAAAACATTTATACCATTTGATGTTAACCTGGTATTCATTATTTGAAAGTACATGTTTAGCTTCCCAATTAGCTAGGGATAGGTTAGCATAGCTATTAGCACAAGCTGTGCCCATAGCTACGCCGACCTTTTGTGCATAATAAACATCATTAAAAATAAACACATTGTTTTCTAGGATGATTTCCAAAAGTGTGCAAATAAGTGTCACCTTAGTATTAGGGGTGTTTCTCTCACACAGTAATTCTCTGACATTTTCAATTCCCCAATCATTGGGGTATAACAGTGAACAATGATTCAATATCCAGAGTTACAAATAAACATTGTCCTAAGACAATTTCATTTTGTTTAGATAGCACATTTAAAAAACTCATGGTATCCTTTAAAACAGTGCTACAATTAGCCAAGGCAGCATGCAAAGTCTTTTCTACGAAAATAGAAAGTGGCTCAGTTACCCAACCTCGGCCTGAAACTATAGGGCGCATAGGTGGAGTTAAGGGATTCTTATGTATTTTGGGTAGACCACATATCAAAGGGACTGTTGGATGTTCTACCTTGAAATACTCAAACAGTTGCTCATATATCATGTCTGTTATTAATAAATCAAAGATCAAAAACTGTACTTTTTCTATGACACTACTGAGTAAATGCATAGGTAAAATGGCATACGTATCAACGTCACTGAGATGACTTAACATAGATTCTATATATTTGTCCTTGTCAATAACAACAATACCACCTCCTTTATCAGCTGGACGTATTTCTATACTATTTAGTTCTTTCAATTCAACTAGAGCTTGTAACTCTGCAGCTGATAAATTACTAAAATTATTAGTTTGCTTATCTAGAGACTTCTCTCTAAGTTGTTTTTCACAAAGGTCAATGAACAGATCTATAGTAGAATTACTAGGTGGTACGTAAGTGCTGGGCTTTCAAAATATACAATCAGCATTATTAGAATTACAAACATAGCTTTAAGTGTAAGAGTTCTGCAAAAAAGGTGAAGGTCTTTAATTACCTCAGTTATGTCCATTCTTTGAGCCGGAACAAAGGTTGAACCTCTGTTTAACACAGATAATTGTGAGTCAGTTAAAGTTAAAGTAGAGATATTGTGAACTAAGCTTGTTTGCATCTCTTTCCTGACCTTATTTCGTCCTCCTGGCTGTGTAGTCGTCGTACGTTGATTTTGCAGGCAATTCCGCGATCTGCCTCTTATAGGCAGAGGTTCTTTCAATAAAAAATGTCCACGGGTGGAGCCTGATAGTACAGAGGCCTGCTCTGTGGAATTCAGACTCACACTGGAAGCCATGCTTGTTTTAGGTCTAACAGCTGCAGTGCTTGTGCTAGCATCAGAGTGACTGCTTATAGCAGCTACAGAAGTATTTAGGTTGGCTTCTGAAACAATTCCCTCACTTACAGGAACAATAGGAACATTGTGTAAAAGTTCGGTGGGTTCTGTAGAAGTGGTAGCTTTAACAGCATTTGCATATGCTGCTTGTTCATCTGAAACAGTTGAATGCAATGTAGTTCTGGGTCTTACAGAGCTCCGCCCATTTCCTGTTATATGCTGTATGTTGGTGTTAGTATTAACCCTTTCATTTACTATTAGATGGCAAATCCATCGAAGGTACAAAGTTGTCCAAATGATCCATTTCATTTCCTGCCATGCTTGGTTCAAAGATAAAGAAAATATACCAAATGAAAACAGTCCTTGAACCAAATAAGGAATCAGATGCAAAAACCAGAGAATACAAGAAAAAGAAAAATAATCTGGTTCCACACAGCAGTGAAGATCAATATGTCCTTTATTGTAGTAGGTAAGCGCTTCCTCGGAATAACATTCACTTCATCAGACCAACAAAGAATAGCAGTTACATTTTTAAACACTAAAACATCCAATCAAAAATCAGATAAAATGTGCATCATAGTTAAAAGCCATGTGATAAAATACATCTGTAGAATATATAGAGTATATAAGTGCCAGCCATACTTTTCCCCCCTCCCCACTAGTATTAACAACAGGGATAATATTGACAATACTTTCTCAAGTGATGCTTCCACTGATACCTCTAGGAATAAACTAAGGATCTTTGTTGGTCTGATGAAGCGGATGTTATTCTGAGAAAGCGCTTACCTACTACAATAAAGGACATATTAATCTTCACTGCTGTGTGGAACCGGATTATTTTTCTTTTTCTTGTATTCTCTGGTTTTTGCATCTGATTCCTTATTTGGTTCAAGGACTGTTTTCATTTGGTATACTGTAAACCCACTCAGTCAAAACTTAACCCAACACTACAGCACACACACACTAACGTCGGGAAGGCCTACTATACTACTTTACTACAACTTTAACTTTTTTTTTTTTTTTTTTTTTTTTTACACAAAAAAACGACGAACGGCGAAGGGGAGGATAAGGTTAAACTAACTACCACACACACTCACTAAAAGCTCAAGAAAACTGTTTACTTACTACACCCAACTTGGAGCTAAAGAGATCATGATGCTGATGCATGAAGCGGCAAACGAGATCTGGGAGAAGGTAGGATATGTGAGGGATTATGGGTAAGGGGAGGAGCTTGGAGCAGATGCTTGAAAAAGTTGCCGCTCGGATCTGATATGGATCCGAACACCCACAAATAAATGAAGTTAACTACTTCAGATCTATATTTAAATGGAAACATTTTCTGGTAGGTGGTTTTCCTTCTCATAGCCGACAAAGTCAGTAAATCAAAGCATATTCTCTAACATCTATTCTTAGATAATTTCAGGACATACAGAATGCCACTATTTCCTCACACAATCTCCTTTCCTTGAAGAAGGGTTTTAACAGAACAAAATCATTTAAACCCGGTGGACAGTCCACTTTAAGATTCATAATCCATTTCACTTCTTCTACTTCGGTTTTGTTAACCATATCCCCTCCTCGCATGGTCTCTTCAATCATACTTATAATCATAAATTTAAAGGAATATATGATTGGAGGTTGCCGAAGCAGGAAGAACAAGTTGTAGTATCCGATTAGCTGGAAGTTATGCTCCTCGTATGTGATTGGTTGTTTCTTAAAAAATCCTAAAACAGCTTCAAAATAAGCAAGAAGGTATGTTTTTCATTAGAATACTTAAGGAGAGACTGAGCTGTGCCTTGAGAGGCTAGAAAAGAGTTCTATTAAAGCACATTGGTCAACAAAAGTCCTTTACATGACTGTAGGTTGTCGAAATAGGAAGAAGAAATTGTAGCGTCTGATTAGCTGGATTTTATGCTCCTCGTACAGCATTGGCTTAGCTAGAAATAGTTTTAAAACAATGAAGGAGGCTATGATATTCACCTAAAAACCCGAGGAGATTGTCGGAATCAAAGAAGAAAATATGTTAGATAATATGCTTTGATTTACTCAGTCGGCTATGAGAAGGAAAACCGCTAACTGGAGAATGTTTCTGTTTAAATGTAGTTATGCATCGAAGCACTTAAAAACTCTTTTTCTGACTTATGGAGTCTTTCCAATAGACCATTGCCGTGGAGTTTGATCAACAAGACGATTTATGTTGTGCTTTCTGTACCCTGAATTGTGTTTCAACATTGAGTATCTAATAAGAGACTGAGCTGTGCTTTGATAGGCTAGAAAAAAGGCATCGTCCACTTCATTACAGCATATTGGATAACAGAAGTTTCATATATGATTGGAGGTTGCCAAAGCAGGAAGAACAAGTTGCAGCATCTGATTAGTTGGAAGTTATGCTTCTCGTATGTGATTGGTTATTTCTTAAGAAAGACTAAAATAGGTTCAAAACAAGGAAGAAGGTTA